>NC_133666.1:476189492-476360451 GCF_037893015.1 Macrotis lagotis | reverse complement strand
CAAACCTGAAAAAGGAACTTGTTGGATTTTAGATTGCTTTTTGTTAAATAGCAGAGAAAATCTTTGTGTAGTATAATTTATTTTTATATATAATATAAGATACCACTGTATCTATTAGGTGAGTTCAATAAACCAATTGGTATGGCATAACAAAATGAAAACTTAAAGTTTCACCCTAAGGAATATTAAAATCCCCAGGCATATTTTAGAATCACATAAGATTGTGTGATGTGAGTAAATACAGAGATGATTTCATTCTAGTACCTGCTGAGAATATTTACATCAAAGGAAATTGAAAATAGCACTTATTCTCAGGAAGTAGGGGGTGTTAAGTACTGTAATGAGAGATGTGCTACTCAAAGTTCAAATAATCTCCTGCCTCTCCAATCTCTCCTTCCTGTAACCACCAAAATAATAGCCCTAAGGCACACTTCTGATTCAGAAACTTTAGTGTTTTCCTATTGTCTTTAGGGTAACCTCACCTCTCCTAGTTTGCTATTTGAAATCCTTCAGTAATTTCTGCTTATTTTTCCAGATTTGTCACAATATTCCCATTTACATACTCTTTTAAAATTGTTTTAATTTTTTACTGAATTTTACATTTTTTCCCCTAATCTCACTTCCCCCTCCACAGAAGGCAGTCTGATAGTCTTTACATTGTTTCTATGCTATACATTTACCAAAATTGGATGTGTTGTGAGATAAATCATATCCTAAAGAAAATAATGAAATATAAGAGATAGTAACCATAATAAGTTAACTTTTTCTTTAAAAAAAATAAAGGTCTTTGGTCTTTGTTTAAACTCCACAATTGGGCAGCTAGGTGGCACAATGAAGGGCATCTAGGTGGCACAGTGGATAGAGCACCAGCCCTGGAGTCAGGTGGACCTGAGTTCAAATCAGAACTCAAACACTTAATAAATGCCTAGCTGTGTGATCTTAGACAAGTCACCTAACCCCATTACCTTAAATTAATAAAAAAATTAAAAAAATAGACTCCATAATTCTTTCTTTGAATATAGATGGTATTCTCCATCTCAGAAACCCTAAAATTGTCCCTGATTGTTGCACTGATAAAATGTGCAAGTACATTAAGAATGATCATAACCCCCATATTGCTGTTATAGTGTACAATGTTTCTTCTGGTACTACTCATCTTGCTCATCATCAGTTCAAATAAATCCTTCCAGGTGTCTCTGAATTCCCATCCTTTCTTGTTTCTAATAGAAAAATAATGTTCAATGACATACATAAACCACAATTTGTTCAGCCATACCCCAATGTAATGGACATTCACTCAATTTCAAATTCTTTGCCACCACAAGCAGAGCTGCTATGAATATAAAGAGGAAACTGGGAACCCTGGAAATGCCACAGCAGAAAGTCAGGGACAGAACTACAACCCCAAGAAAAACACAATAAAAAGCTTGGGACTATTTGCTATATACCAGAAGAACAGAGTTCATTTGATAAAATGATCAAAAATACAAAAAAAAAATAGGTTAACCATTGACAACTAATAGTCTGATAGTGGTGATAAAACACTATCTCAAAAGAGGAAAGTGTTGCTAAAATGCCTACATGTGAAGCCTCTAAAGGGTTTCTAAGGGAGGAAAATTAAAATCCTAAGAAGGAAAGAAAAACATTAAAGAAGTTTTAAAAAGTGAACATTGTATGCTTTGCTATGTTCTTGAAGGCCAAAAAAGACTTCTTGGAAGAGCTCAAAAATTATCTTAAAAGTCCAAGAAAAGAGGAAGAAGAAAAATGGAGAAAAGAAGTGAGTCATGGAGGAGAAATGAAAAATTAACTGAAGAAAGCAATAATTTTAAAATTCAATTGACCAGTTACAAATAAAATTAACCAACTGGCAAAGGAAAGAGAAAAAGTTAACTGATGTAAATAAAACCTTAAAAACTAGAATCTGACAAATGCAAATGAATGATTCTGTGAGATACCAAGATTTTATCAAATAAAACCCCTAAAAATGAAGAAAATCCAAATTACCTCTTAGGAAAAATGAGCATCCTGACAAATTGATCCAGGAGAGATAGTTTATGAATTATTGGTCTACTTAAAAGTCATGATCAGGAAAAAAAAGAGCTTTGACAATATCAAGCAGGATATTATCATGGAATACTGTCTTAATACCCTAGAACAAAAAGATGACATAATTCTTAAAAGAATCCATTGATCACTACAAGAATGAGATCCCAAGATGAAACTCCAAAGAACATTATAGCCAAATTTCAGAATCCTCAGCTAAGATGCTATCAAGTTAAAAGAAGCAATTTAAATACCAAGGAATCATATTCAGGATTACATGGGACTTATTGCATTTGTTATTAAAGGATCAAAGACCCTAGAATATGATATTTTTGAAGACAAAGGAACTTGGATTACAACCAAGAATCAACTACCCTGAAAAATCTAGCATTTTCAGGGGGAAAAGATGAAATTTCAAACTTAACTTCACAAAAAGACAAGAACTGAACAGATATGTGTAAAAAGATAAATGGAAGGTGTGGGGAAGAAATTTTAGTTAATTATTGAAAACTGTATTTCTCTTAAATCATTTGAAAGAAGCTTATTTATTGGCAGCAATGTGGCACAGTTACCATAGCACTGGCCCTGGAGTCAGGAGTACCTGAGTTTAAAACCTGTCTCAGATACTTAATAATTACTTAGCTGTGTGGTCTTGGGCAAGCCACTTAACCCCATTGCCTTGCAAAAAAATATCTAAAACAAAAGCCCAAACCAAAAAAAAAAAAGGTAAAAAGAAACCTATTTAGACAGAGGGTATGGATATAAACTGACTGTGATGTCGTGAAACTTTTAGTTCTGACACTATTGGGTCAGTGAAAAGGAGGATACTTGAAAAGGAGGTTGGGTATAAATTTATTTCTATGTGACAAAACTCTTAATTCTTGATGATTCTATTTATACTGGGACAGTTGTAGGGATTGTTCTTGAAAAGAAGTTGTGATTTTAAATTACTAATGATATAAGGATGCTTATGGCTCTGGAGAATTTTATTTTTATCAATATAATTGAATGGAGTATACTTTGACATAAGGTGTGAGTAAAAGACAGATATATAAAACAACATGCGAAATAGAATTATACCAGAAGAAGAAGGAATTAGAGGATAAATAATATCAATGATGATGTACAAAGGATCTATTACAGTAAAGAGAAAGAAGAGAGGTTGTGAGCACTGAATAAATCATATTCCCAAAAGATTTGGCTCCAACCCTCCAAACCCAGATGGATTTAGACATTGATCCTACCCTATAGGGAAGTGGGGGTGGGGGGTGGGGAGAAAAAAGAAAGGAGGTGAGGCAGATAAAAGGGAAGGAGAAGGTAGAAGTAAAGTTAAAGTTAATAAAAGTAAAGTAAAAGCAGAAGAGAAAGAAGAAAAGGGAAGAAGACTAGGAGAAGCAAAAGTAAAATGAAAGATGTAACAGTTAGACTCAAAACCTTGGTGAAGAGGGAGAAGAGGAAAGGAGAGAGGAAAGTAAAAAAAAGGGTTAAATAGGATGGAGGGAAATGGAGAATCTTAACTATGAATGTGAATGGAATGAACTTTTCCATAAAACAGAAGTGGATAGAAGAATGGAACAAAAATCATATTGCTACACCATGTTGTTTACAAAAATACATTTTCATCAGTGAGAGACATGTGGGCTACAGGTCAAAGAATGGGGCAAAATACTTCAGCTGAAGTAAAAAAAGGGAGAGTAGAAATACTGATCTCAAATTAAAGCAAAAGAAAAAATTTAATTAAAAGTTTGATAAAGAGGAGAAAGACATTATAAAATGAAGACTATAAAGCTAAAATGAATTCTTGAAATTTTGTGAAATATTCCTTCTAATGTCTGTCAATTTGGGAATGGATGACCAATTTATGATATATATGACTGTGATGGAGTGCTATTGCTCTTTAAGAAATCATGAATAGCCTGACTTCAGAAAAACCTGAAAAGACTTTCATGAATTGATGTTGCTTGAAGTGTACAGAGCCAACAGAATCATGTTCACATTAACAGTGACACCTTGAGACGATCGACTATGGAAGCAACTTCTCTTAACAATACAGTGATCAATGACAACCCTGAAAGACATATTAAGGAAAATATCATCTACATCCATAGAAGAAACAATGAATTCTGAATATAGTATAAAGCATGCTAGGTTCAATTTTTAAAACTTCTTTGTTTTTCTTTCCTTCTCAGGGTTTTAATTTTCTTCCCTTGGTTATAATTCTTCTTTCATAAAATGAATAATATGGAAATATGTTAAAGATAATTGTACATGTACAACCTTTATCAAATTGCTTGCTGCCTTGGTGAGGGGTAGGGAAGGGGGGGGTAGGACAATGTGGAACTCTAAACTTCCAAAAAGAAAAATGTTGAAAAATATGTTTTCATATAATTGGCAAATAAATAAAGAAATAAATAATTTTTCTAATCCTCCCAATTCTTTGTATTCTCTCTGTTCAAAATACATCTTATTCATTTATATGTTTCTATATTGAAGTTTAATGTAAACTCCTTTAGGATATTACCTTTATTTGATTTTTCTTTGTATCTCTAACATGTAGCACAAAGCTTTGCATTTATTAAGTGATTAATAGATACTGAATTTAATTGAGTTGTGCCTAAATTTGAAGTGGATCAAACTGGATCAAATTAAGGAAATTATTCTTTTTTTGAAGATCAGCACTGTTCATTACCTGAAAAACCCAGTATTCTAACATTAACAATCTTTAGATCATAGTATATAATTGTGAATTATAAAACAAGTTATTTTCAGAAGAATCAAAATCAGATGCTATAGTGGACAACAAAGAAGTCATCCTGGTTTTTAATGAATTCAATACATTACTTAAGATAACTTATGTTAACCACTTTATGTTTTTTCCTAAAATTGTAAGGATGGGGTGTCACTGGAAAGATCAAAGGGAATGTCATAAACATATCTCTGTAAACCAATAACCTGCTATTATTCAAGTATCACTGTGCATATCAAGCATATCATATGCATGCCAAATACAATATACTGTAGTTCAGTCCTGCTATAGCTGTACTAACCTAGATGCTGTTGCTTACCATGGTTCCTTGTTTATTATGAATGTGTAGTAACAATGAATTATAACTTGAGTTATCTTTGTTTGAATTAAAGAGCAAGTGAATTATAGAATGAAACATTTTTTAACCAAAGTATTACACTAAACCTTGTGAATAAAAATAGAAAATCAAGACAGTACTCTCTCAGATTTTAATGGTGGAGACAATACATGTAGAAGGTTTCAGTTACAAATCAGATAGAGAAATCCTGTGTCCTTACCATGCAGTCACACAGCAGACATTAATTCCTATTTTAAAGTCATTTTCCTTGAGAAATGACATCAATTTCTGATGCTAAACTGTTGTTGGTAGTGTTCAAAATATAGGTGTCAAGAACTTTCTTTACTAGAGCTGTAGAAACTTTCTTTTATTTATTTTTTTTTCAAGGCAAATGGGGTTAAGTGGCTTGCCCAAGGCCACACAGCTAGGTAATTATTAAGTGTCTGAGACCGGATTTGAACCCAGGTACTCCTGACTCCAGGGCCAGTGCTTTATCCACTGCGCCACCTAGCCACCCCAAGCTGTACCACTTTCAACAATTCTTGCCACCTTATATTTCCATAGGAGTTCCTTCCCAGGATAATCCTTAGGACACTGATTTGGAGATATTGCTATTCCTAAGATTCCTGGTTTCAGGATACTGGCCTAAGATTCCTGGTTTCAGGATACTGGGCTGTCTTTTGGGGGATCTGAGGGGAAATTGTGGTTAAGTTGATGATGTTGGTTTAACTTGCCTTGCACATTGTTTTCTATTTCTTTCCTTAAGGTGCTTTGTTATTTTAATTAGTCTGACTTCCCTGCCCTTAGTGTCACTGTTGATAGGAGCTGTTGGGAATGACCTCCCTGTATGACATCTGGCAGGGCTGGGTTGGATGCAGGACCAGTGGTCTAGGGACTCCTGCAATTTCTACTGTTTATGTGCTTGACAGTGACAATTGTTGCTAGTGGTTATGAGAAAAGTGAGCAGCCTATTCACAAATTTTTTTCCTGTCAATTATACAATTTCTGAGGTGTCAGATATGCTAAGCCAGGGATTGTAGGGTCACCTTCTGCAAATATGTCATAGCAAAGGACACAATACTAAGCATATAGAAGACACATTTAATTGTTAAACGATTCTCATTATATTCATTTAAATTATTATAAACCTCTGTCAGCATTAAATAGATGTAAATAGCCCGAAGATTCTTGTAACTGTGATACTCTCAAAACATATCCACAAAATACCTTCTTTCAGAAAAAAAGCTTCTCTAAGTAAAATATAGAATTCAAATCATTCAGCAGTACACTATGGAGAACTCTGAAACCAAAGTTTTATCCTCCTTTTGCCATGTCCACCTTACCCCCAATAAATCGCTTATGTAATATTGATCTAAAATGGAAAGTGGTAAAAAAACAGTCTGAAGCTATTTGTTTTGCTGAGTTTCTATTTTTAAGGTATTCATGAGCTCCCTTTACTTCCATTCACAAGTGAAGTGAAGAGTCAGATGTGATGAGACAAGCCAGAATCAAATAAAGGCACTTATCAAGTATCTACATCTTTTGCCTGAACAATTGTGAAAGCAAAAGAAATGCAACTCTATTGGCATTGGCAGAAGCTTTTAAGCTGCCTACCAAATCCTAATCCTTGAAATGTTTGACAGGAAAGAATGTGTGCTCAGAAAATGATTTGTTCTATATTTCAAGGGCAATATTATTATTCTACTTACAAATAGAACAAGTTTGCATCATTGGACTGTCTTCATAAAAAAGTATTGCAAGACAAGACAACCCTCTGATTCAGCTTTTATACTTCTGACTCTCTTTCTCTGTATCTGTGTTTCTATATCTGTCTCACTCTCCCGATGTCTTTTAGTCTGTCTGTGTTCATCCTGCCCTTTCTTTCTTCTCATGTATAAAACAAGGACATCTTCAAAAATCTAAAATATTACTAGGAACCTGATAATGAGATGAAAGCAGAAGCAATATGTATAGTAAAACTTTTAGAATTTGAGCAGCTGCTGTTGGGTTAAGGTCTGATTAGAACTATAAAAGTTAGAGGGCAAAGCCAAGACGGCAGAGTAAAGCCAGTTTGCCTGAATTCTCTCCCAAGGAACTCCAAATACCTTTAAATGATGACTCTAAATAAATTCTAGAGAAGCAGGACCAGAAAAAAAAAGACTGAGTGTAACTATTTTCTAGTTCAAGAAAACCTGGAAGATCAGTTGGAAATTCTGTTGCAGCAAGGTGAGAGAAGAGCACTGTGCAGTGTAGGATCATGCTAAAGAGAACTAGACCCAGCAATCTAGGAACAGATAGGCAGGGCAAATGGGTCAGTGGCAATGGTGGTAGATTATAGACCTCTTAGCCCAGAGATTGCCAAGGGAAACTTGGAAGGAGTAGGAAAAGTCTTTCACAGTGGGGCGAGAGTGGAGCACAGTTCAGCACAGACCTGAGCAGTACAGACCTGACCCGAGTAAACCAGGAGCAATACTTTGGAGCCCCTGAATCAGCAGGCGCAGGTGCTTCCAAAGATCTCAGGTCACAGATTACAAGAGGGGTCAGAAGGATATCTTTGCTTACAGGGATATCTTTGCTATCACTGAGGCAGGACTCTGTTTTGCTCTTACTAGATCACAGTTCCAGGAAGAAGAGAAGTAGCACAATAGAACTTGCTGCTACAGGGGGAGGGGACAAAACCTCCTTAAAGTCCCAGGGCAGAAAGGAATACTTGTTAAACCATAGACTAGAGCATAGACCAAGAGAGTACTACAAACCTTTCCTTAGATCATATCACTGTGGAAGAACTGAAAACTGTCAGCTTCCTAGAAATAACTCTAAAGTTAGTTGCAATCTCCAACCCCACCCCCCACAAAAAAAACTCCAGCCAAAACAAAATGAAAGCCTGTGCCCTCAATCCCTAAGAAACAGAGTCCTGTATTAACAAAGATATAAAACAATCTTCTGCTAGGGAAATGATCAAACAAGGGAAGAAAAAAAGTCTGACTATAAACAGTTACTTTGCTGATAAGAAAGCTCAAAATACACGCTTAGACAAAGAAAGGAAAGACAAATCTTCAACATACAAAGCCAGAAAAATTTTAATTGATCTCAGGTCATGGAAGAGATCAAAGAGGATTTTGGATATCAAGTAAGGCAGGTAAAGGAAAAATTGGAAAGAAAAATGAAAGATGCGGGAAAATCATGAAAACTGAGTCAGAAGTATAATGAAGGAGATACACACATACATAAACATACACACGTACACAAAATACGTAAGAATAAGATATTAAAAACAAAACTTGGCCAAATAAAAAAAAGATATTCAAAAAAGTCAATGAGGAGAAGAAAGCCTTAGGAAGTAATTTGGTCAAATGGAAAAGAAGATTCAAAAACTTACTGAAAAAACAAATGCCTTAAAATATAGAATTGACAAAAGGGAAGTTGATGACTTTATGAGAAATCAAGAAACAATAAGACAAAACCAAAAGTATAAAAAACTAGAAGAAAATGTGAAATATCACATTGAAAAAATAACTGACCAAGAAAATAGATCCAGGATAAAAAATTTAAAATTATTGGTCTATGAGAAAGTCATGATAAAATAAAAAAGATTCTAGGAATCTTCTCATGAAATTAGTAAGGAAAACCACCCTGAAATACTAGCAGCAAAGGGTAAAATAAAATTGATTGAATCCACTGATCATCTAAAAGAAATTACAAAATGAAAACTTTAGGAATATTAGAGTCAAATTTCAGAACTCCTAAGTTAAGGAGAAAATACTGTATTCAGTTAGAAGCAGTTCAAATTATCATGGAACCAGTCAGGATAACCCAAGATTTAGCATTAGAACAATTTTAAGGTACTACTATATATCTGTTGAATTGGCTAATAGGTCAGGAAAAAAATGGCAAATGTTGGAGGGAATTGACAATTCTGTAGAGCAATTTGGAACTATGCTTAAAGGGCTATGAAACTAGGCTACTCCTTGTCCTAGCAATGCTAGGTCAATATTCCAGAAGAAATGAAAAACAGGAAGGAAAAGGACCTATTAACAGATCTTTTCTTTTGATAAGGAACTGGAAATTGAGGGGATGCCAATTAATTGGGAATGATTGGACAAATTGTGGTATGTGATTATGGTGCAATGGTATTCTACTACAAGAAATGATGAGCAGGATTCTCTCAGTAAAACCTGGGAAGACTTACATGAACAGATTTAATGTAAAAAATGTACTGTATAAGAACTAATAACAATATTGCAGGATGATCAACTGTGAATGACTTCACTTTTCTTAGAAATGACCCAAGATGACTCTTAAGGATTTATGATAAAGAATATTATACATCCCCGAAGACATTGTGTGTACATATATTGAAGCATATTTTTTCAATTTTATTTTTCCTAGAAGTTTCTTTTTTGGGGGAGGGACTTTTTTACTTTCACAATATGACTTTTCTGGAAATATTTTAGATGCCCAAACATTTTCAACCAATTTCAAAAACTTAATTTCTCGATGAAGGGGAGTGGAGTGGGAAGAAGGGAGAGTTTTAAAAATGAATGTTAAAACTTGTTTTTAGATATATCTGTGGAAAATAAAGTTGAAGAAAAAAGACTTAATTGTAATCTTCTGTTGACATACAGTGGTTAGACACTGATCTTGGAGTCAGGAAGACAGGAGTTTGAATCCAGCCTCAGACATTTTTAGCTGTGTGACCTCTGACAAGTCACTTAACCTAGGGTCATCTCCAGTTGTCCTGACTCATAACTGGCCAATGGGCTCAGATGGCTCTGGAAGAGAAAATGAGGCAGGTGACTTAGTACAGCACCCCCTCATTCAAATTTAATTCATATGCTTGTCATAACATCAGCTCCTTGATGTTGTGGTCTTCTTAGAGAACATGGGACAAACATTACCTTAATGCGTAAATCAAGAGAACTGCAAGGATCTGTAATCAGTAACTCAACTAACTTCTTTTCCTTCCTCCTTCAGAGCATAAAAACAGATTCTTTTGTAGAAAAATAAGTACCAGAGGAAAGAAATTGATGGTTTAGAAGAGAAGTTTTTTTTCACCTCTTTTCCGGAGATAGGACTAACTTATCCCAGTCTTGATTTATATCTCTTTGAAATGGAACTATTTTAGAAACTTCAAAACTTCCTCTACAGGGGAAAGAGAGCTTGACAAAGAGTTATCAAACCTTACTTCATACATTTTGTCTTGTTACTAATTGATTCTTTTTGTTTTACTTTATCCATCATTTTCATAAATAATCCATTCCTATGGAATTAAAGATTTAGATCTTGGGATGACCTCACAGATTATCTACTCCAAGTTTTAATTTTACAATGAATAAAATTGAGGTCCAGGAATGCATTATACTTTATCAAAAGTCATCAAAGGTTAGATTTCAACCTGGGTCCTCTGATGACAATATTCTGTCCATTGTTAAACAATGGCTTGACAAACATATATATATATATGATCATTTTGGTTGTTTAACTAGATTCAACCAAATTTTCTTTAAAATTTCTTTTACCTGGTGTATTATAAAAGTAACATCTTTTTATCCATGTGATCTAGTGTAAATCACACTGTTTAGACACTGGATAATATGGTTTCCATCAATCAATCAAATTAATAAACATCTTAAAAAGCACCTAGGCATGTAGCAGTTGGCAGTTGGCAGGTGGGTGAAGTAGAGTACTGGTCTTGGAGTCAGGAAGATCTGAGTTCAGATCCAGCTCAGATATTTATTAGTTGTATGATGCTAGATGTCATTTAACCCTCTTTGCCTAAGTTTCTTTATTTGTAAAGTGAACTGGAGAAGGATATGATAAACCACTCTACTCTCTCTGTGAAGAAAATCCAAATGTGGTTGCAAAGAATTTAAAAGAACTGAAATGACTAAACAGTACAAAAAACTTAGGCAATATGAAATGTATTAAAGATTTAAAGATAGGCAAAAGGTGGCTCTTTCCCTTAAGGGACTTACAAAGCAATGGTAGACAAAATGAAACAAAACAAAAAAAAAAAAAAAAGAAAAGAAAAACCAACCCTTCAGAATCCTATAAACAATTTATAAAAATTATCTCTTATGTGTCTCTTTCTATATGTATATACCATGCTAACCTGAATGTTTAACACTGAGAGGAGGGGGATGGAAAGAAATTTTGTTACTTAAATATATACATGTGCATATGGATGAAAATAAATAAATATAATAATTTAAAAAACAAATTTATATGAAAAAAATGAAATGGGAAAAACCACATATAAACAAATACATACAAAACAAGATATTTAGAAAATAACAAAGGGAAGTCACTAGGATTAAGGGGTGTCAGTGAAGATTTGCTTGTAGAAGGTAATTTTAGTTGGTACTTAGAAGAAGGCAGATCCTTCCAGGTATGTGGGATAGTCAGAGAAAATGCCTCAGACCCCCAGAGTCTAAAGATGGAATGTCACAACTGTGAAGCATCCTAGGGTCTAGTGTCACTGGATTGAAGAGTCTGAAGTATTAAAAAACCTGTAAAGATAGAAGGCTAGTTATGAAGTACTTTGAATCTCTAAAGGAACATTTCATATTTGGTCTTGAAGACAACAGCAAACCACTGGAGTTTATTGAGTGAGGGCTGGAGAGGTTACTTTTAGGAAAATTACTTAATGACTGATTAGAGGATGAATTGGGTTAAGCTGTGATAATAGTTCAAGTTTGAGATTATTAAGACTATCACTAAAGTGATGACAATGTTAGAGGAGAAAGTAGGGAGCATATTTGAGGAATGTTGCAAAAGTGAAATCAGCAGGTCTGGTAACAGATTAGATATGGAGAGTGGGAGATAATGAGAAATTCAGAATGATTCTTACTCTCTAGGGACTGAAAGGATAGTTTTATCCTCTTGAATAATAGGGAAGCTAGGGAAAGGGGAATCTTTAAGAGCTCTGTTTTGGACAAATTGATTTAAGCTATCTACTGGACTTATAATTTAGGATTTCTGAAAGGAAGTGGAAAATGCAAGACTGAAGATTAGTAGAGAGGTTGGGGTAGAATCAGTAAATTTGAGAATCCTCAGCATAGTTGTTGTTCAGTCATGCAATCATATATCATTCTTCATGACATGATAAACCATAATACACTAGATCCTTCTATCCTGCACTGTTTGCTATAATCTGTCCAAGTTCATCATCATAGAGATGAGCATTAACATCAAAGATGCTGAAGAGATCACCAAGTAAATTAGTCTAGAGAGAAAAGTGAAAAGGGCAACGGAACAACCCCAAGGGACAGTTACTGTTAGAGAGTTTGAAGTGGAGAATGATTCAGCAAAGGAAATAGAAGAGTGGTTAGAAAAGTAATAGGAAAACCAGGACAGTCATGTCAAAAAATGAAGAGAAAAGAGAGTATCAAGAATGATTGATCAATAGGGACAAAGATTATAGAAAAAGCAGAACTGAGAAAAGGGACTTGGATTTGACAACTAAGAATTCATCAGTACTTATGAATGCAGTAGATTATTTTTTTGGAATGATGAAACTGGAAGGCATAATATAACAGGTCTTTTGAAGAGTTAAGTAACAGAGTTAAGAAGAGATAAAAGATAATGGGGAAAGGAAGGATCATATAAAAGTTGTTGATGCTGCTGTGCCCACACGTACAAAAAAAAAAAAAGAAAGAAAATCAAGTATACTTAATCTGTACTGTGAGTCCTCTTTCTGGAGGTGAATAGCATATTTCTTCAAGAATCCTTTGTGGAGACATCTAGGTGGCACAGTGAATAGAGCACCAGTCCGGGAATCAGGAGAACCTGAGTTCAAATCTGACCTCATACACTTAATAATTCCCTACTTGTGTGACCTTGGGCAAGTCACTTTACCCCATTGCATTGCAAACATCATCATCAACAACATCAAAAAGTCCTTTGCGTCTGTGGTTTGAAGTTATATTGATCAAAGTTTTTAAAAATTTCAAAGTTGATCATTACAATATTGGTATCATACAAAATAGTTCTCCTGTTTCTTTACTTTGCATCAGTTCATACTAATCTTCCTATGTTTTCTGAAATCATCATCTTCATTTTTTTTATGATATAATTGTATGGCATTCACATAGTTATGAGACTCCTCAGTTTCCAGTTCTTTAACTATCACAAAATCAGCTGTTAGTTTCCTCTTTCTTTGATCAGAGAATAGACTTTATAGCAATGTCATTGGTAGTATGTATAGTTGAATAACTCTTTGGATATAGTACTTTGCCTGAATGGTTTGATCAATTCACATTTCTATTAAAGGTGAATTGAAGTACCTGCTTCAATGAAACTAAGTAATGCAGTGAAGTTATCAATTATACAATCATATGTTCATAATTATAATATTATCTTCACTCTCCCTCACCCCACATTATCTAATAATTTGTAGAATATTAGAATTTTCAGCTCTCCCACATCTTTCACAACTGCTTTTTTTAAAGAAAGATTTTATTGTGAGTTTTACAATTTTCCCCCCATTCTTGCTTCCCTCCCCCACCCCCAACAGAAGGCATTCTGTTTAGTCTTTACATTGTTTCCATGTTATACATTGATCTCAGTTGAATGTGATGACAGAGAAATCATATCCTTAAGGAAGAAAAATAAAGTATGAGATAGTAAAATTACATAATAATATAACAATTTTTTTTCTAATTTGACGCTAATAGTCTTTGGTCTTTGTTCAAAGTCCATAATTCTTTCTCTTGATCCAGATGGTATTCTCCATTGTAGATAGTCCAAAATTGTCCCTGGTTGTTACACTGAAGGGACGAGCACATCCATCAAGATTGATCACACCCCCATGTTGCTGTTGGGGTGTACAATGTTTTTCTGGTTCTGCTCATCTGGCTCAGTACAGTTCATACAAATCTTTTTTTTTTAATTTATTTTTTTATTCTCATTTTGTACAAATGTTTTTTTACATTAATAAAATATTCTTGTTTACAAGTAAACAAAATACCCCTCCTCCCCCATGAATATAGATCGACTTACTTTAAGGGGAGAGAAAAAAATTAAAATTAAAAAAAAATAATAGTAACAATTGTAGGTATGGCCAGGTGGCACAATGGACAAAGCACCAGCCCTGGAGCCATGAGCACCTGAGCCCATATCCAGCATCATAAACCCAACCATCACTCAACCATGTGACATGCAAGCCACCCGATTCCCACTGCCCTGCAAAAACCAAAAAGAAGAAAAAAAAGACCCAAAATACAATAAAATAGTAATGATAGTAGGGATGGCTGGGTGGCAGACAGAGCATTGGCCCTTGAGCCAGGAGCACCTGGGTCCAAATCCGGCCCCAGACACACAAAGATCACCCTGCTATGTGGCCTCAGGCAGGCCACCCAGCCCCACTTGCCCTGCACCCACCCCCAAATAATAATAACAAAAAATGTGCTTGAGTCTTTGTGCCAACACCAACAACTCTGTCATGGGTGGATCTCATTCTTTATGATAAGTCCATCACAGAAGATACTTCCATATTTTTCCAACGTTGCCATTGCTGATCGCAACTCCCTCCTTTCTTATTTCTCCACTACCATGTACTCTATTTTTTCTCTCCTTTCACTCTGACTTGGCTGTAGGGTCATTGACTGGCTCAGCAGACAGATCCCTAGTCCTGGGGCCAAGAAGCCCTGAGCCCCCATACCACCCCTTAGGCCCAGAATCCACCTGGCCCTATGGTCCTGGGCAGGCCTTCCAAACCCAGCCCCTTGCAAGAAGTAAGAAAGAAAATGTGTTATATCTGGCCACTCTCCCCCCATGGTCCATCCTCTCCTCCTTTATTTACATCCCCACCCCTTCCCCCTGCTCCCCCCCTCCTTCTTACTCCAGATGTCTATACCCCATTGAATATATTTGCTGTTTCCTCTCCTAGCCATCTCTGATAAGAGCAAAGGTTGCCTCATTCCCCCTTGGCTCCCCCCTTCCATATCATTGCAATAGCTCATTGTAATAAAAAAAAATCTTATATGAAATATCTTGGCCTATTCCCCCCTCTCCTTTTTCTTTCTCCCATTCCATTTCCCTTTTTTTCTATTGACTCCATTTTTACATCAGATTTTATCTTTGAATTCAGCTTTCTCCTGTGCTTCAACTATAAAAGCTCTCTCTACCTGCTCTATTAACTGAGAAGGTTCATATGAGTATTATCAGTGTCATTTTTCTATGCAGGAATACATGCAGTTCATCCTCATTAAGTCCCTCATATTTCCCCCCTCTCCTCCAATCTCCATGCTTCACCTGAGTCCTGTATCTGAAGATCAAACCTTCTGTTCCTCTCTGGCCATTCCAAAAGGAACATTTAAAATTCCCCTGGTTCATTGAAAGTCCACCTTTTTCCCTGAAAGAGGACATTCAGCCTTGCTGGGTAGTTCATTCTTGGCTGCATTCTAAGCTCTTTTGCCTTCCGGTATATTGTATTCCAAGCCCTATGAGCTTCCAATGTAGTTGCTGCTAAGCCCTGTGTGATCCTGACTGAAGCTCCACGATATTTGAACTGTGTCCTTCTGGCTGCTTGTAATATTTTCTCTTTGACTTGGGAGTTCTGGAACTTGGCTGTAATATTCCTAGGGGTTGGTTTTTTGGGATCTCTTTCTTGGGGGGATCGGTGGATGCTCTCCATTTCTATTTTGTCCTCTGCTTCTAGAATATCAGGGCAATTTTCCTGTAGTAATTCTTTGAAAATGATGTCAAGGCTCTTTTCCTGATCATGACTTTCAGGTATTGCAATAATTTTTAAATTATCTTTCCTAAGTCTGTTTTCCATATCAGTTGTTTTTTCAATGAGATATTTCACATTTTCTTCTAATTTTTCACTTTTTTGGTTTTGAAGTATTGATTCCTGATTTCTGGTAAGTTCATCAATCTCCCTGAATTCTATTCTTTGTCTGAAGGATTTGTTCTCCTCAGAGAGTTTTCTTATCTCTTTTTCCATCTGGCCAATTTTGCTTTTTAAAGCATTCTTCTCCTCAATAACTTTTTGAACTGTTTTATCCATTTGACCTAAGCTGGTTTTTAGCATGTTATTTTCTTCAGCATTTTTTTGGATTTCCTTGACTAAGCTGCTGACTTCATTTTCATGTTTTTCCTGCATCTCTCTGATTTCTTTTCCCAGTTTTTCTTCCAACTCCCTCATTTGATTTTCAAAGTCTTTTTTGAGCTCTGTCATAGCCTGAGCCCAATTTCTGTTTTTCTTGGAGTCTTTAGATGCAGGAGCTTGTGCTTCCTCATCTTCAGACTGAGTATTTTGATCCTTCTTGGGCTCATTTGCAAAATATTTCTCAATAGTCTTCCTTTTGTTTCTTTGCTTGCTCATTTTCCCAGCCTGGGCCTGGTTTGGGGTGCTTCCTGAGCTTTTGGGACACTCCCACAATGATTTCTGTGTGTGTGTGAAGCTCTGTCCTCCCTCCTGGTCTGTGAATGACCATAAGTGCCCCCCTCTGCCACGGGGCTGAGGTGGTGGGGCCCCGCTGTTCTATGGGGGGGCCTAGACTGGGATCAGGATCTGAATGTGGTCAGAGCCCCAGAGTCCTGTTCCAGAGGCAGAGGACAGAACTCTGCAGTCTCTCTCTCTTCACTCCTCTCCCTCAGCTCAATGGGCTCATGCCCTGGGGGCTCCTGCTTACAGGCTCCTCCTGCTTCTGTTTCTGGCTCTGGGCTGCAGAAATACCAAGCTGCTCCCTGTGTGCCCCGTGGGCTGGGCTCCAGGTGCTCACTCTGGCAGAGATCCCCTGCTGTTCCCCCACTTTTTGCCGGTGCTCCCTGGGGTGCAGCTCAGGAGACTCCCCCGCTACTGTGAGCTGAGGCTCCCAGCACCCTGGGGCTGCCTCCAGGAGGCTGACGTTCTTTGGCTCTGGTGGGCCACCCCTCCAGCGGGCCGCCCCTCCGATCCTGGGGAGCAGAGCCTTTCTGCTCTTTTCCAGTTCAGCTTGAGTAGGAGAACTGCCTCACTGGGTCCCTTTGTGGGTTCTGTTTCTCGAAAGTTTAGAGTCCTTACCTGATGAGTTTTATCAGAGAGCTCCTAAGACTGGATCACTTGTTGTCATGGTCTTGGCTCCTCCCCCTTTCCCACAACTGCTTTTGCTACTCACACAGATAACACTTTAATCCTGGTCCTTATCACCTCTCAACAACATTTTTTCTTGCATCTACTAATTGGTATCCTTTACTTCAGTCTGTCTTCTATCTATTTCATCCTATATCCTACTGCTAAATTAATTTTTTCTTAAAAGTAGATTAGGTCATGTCAGTTGACTCTCAATAAATACAAGTAGCTTTCTATTGCCTCTAGAATTAAATAAAAACTCCCATCTCCTTAGCTTTAGGAACCCATACAAAGTAACTATTACCTATCTTTCCTAGTTTCTTTGAGCAATGCTCCCCATACCACCTTCAATTCAATGAAACTGTTCTTCTGTGTTCCTCATAGACAATACTTTATTTCAGATCTCCATGTCTTCTTTCTTACTGTATTTCATATTTTCACTGTATTAGCTCTTGACTTCCACTTCAGAGAATTGCTCTCTTCCTTTAAGATATTGCTCAAGTACCAATTTCTATATAAAGTATTTCCTGTTGTCCCTAACTGGTAGTATTATACTTTGAAAGACAAAGAACAGAGATCAACTTCATCCCAGAATACTTTGTATTTAACTCCTTTGCATTTATTTGCTTGACTTCTTTTTGTAGGGTTTGTGCAATATATAATACATATGGATATATATGCACATGTGTTATGCTTGTATATATGTTTTGTATGTGTTAAATGCACTTGTATGTGTATAGGTGTGTAGGTGTGTGCATACATTTGTAAGCTTCAATTTAGAGAACTTTTAAATAGAGATTGTTTCATTTGTTGAACTTTTATCCCTAGCACTGAGCATAGTTTCTTGTGTATTATTTGTATTTAATAAATATTTGCTAACTAACTAAATAGATTAATTAATGTTTTATCTCCTCCCCATATTTTATTTTTTATTATTTTTCCAAATGATGGGATTCTTTCATTTTTGTCCTGTGATATTTTCAATTTTGACTTCTTTCAATTTTGATAGCTTTAAAAACATTTTTAAATTTTTTTTACAAAAATAGTCCATTCTGTTTTTAAAAATGAGCTGCTTGACTAGCTTTTAAACCTAAATCACTCTACATTTAAGTGAATGAACAATAATAGCAAGCAGATCAAGCCCCCATGATTATTTTTTAGGTTTTGATGATTTAGAATAAGTATAAGTAGTAATTGTTCTGGCCAGAAACTCTTGAGGGCCTTCTCATCTCAGATTAATATCTTTGTGATGGCAAATTTCCCATTTTTTTGCCTCAGTTATAATCAATTGCTTAATCATTAAATGGGAATGGCTTTAATCAAACTAGTACTTGGTGAAAACTTTAAGGCCAAGGTCAGCCAATGCTTCCTGGAACATTACCAATCATTGTACCTTTGTGTTGCCAATGAACTCTGAAGAGTCTGGAGGAAAGTGAGGCTGATTTTGTGCAGCTATGCTTCTCTTAAATTCAAGGAATGAGCAAGTTAATGCTTATTCAAGATGTCATTGGTCCTCTTCAAGAAGAGTAAACAATAGCAAAGAGAGAGAATATCTATTGGTTTTGCATTCACTAAAGAATCTAATATAATTATTAAATATGTTAGTGGTCTGATAAATACTTTACTATGCAACTTACTGAAATTGAGCTTTTTTTCCCTAAGAGCCTAGAGGTGGGACCATTGTGGGTCACAGAAGTAGCTTAGATGACTAAGAAATCTATTAATGTTCTCTGTTACTGAAATAATTCTTTCAACCTCTTTTTCATTCTTATCTAGTTTGCTCATGTTCAGTTAATTCATTGGGATCTCTTCACTCTCAATTGGCTAATTTATGAAGAGACCTGCCTGGTTGTACAAGGTGCTAAGAGAATTCAATTACTTCTGCTGTGAGGGTTTGTTGAGCCCTTTGCAGGACAGATTTCCTGTTTTGGTATCCACTTGGGACCCAGTTCTTACCTGTGCCTGTAAGAAGTTATAGCATGTGTGTCAGAAGGGCTAAACTAGTTTGAAGATAATACGTTATTAAATTAGATAGGTGCCTATTTCAAGCATGTGAAGACTTCTCTGGCAGAAATTGTTCCTAGTGCACATGAAGAAGCAGGCACTTGGTTAGACATTATAAATATGAAAATCATTCACTGCATTCTGAGGTAGCACCAGTCATCTTATTTTTGTTTTGTCTCTGGACTTCAATGACTCTGGAAGAGAGAGTGAGGATGAACACTTTGTGCGACTTTGCTTCATTTAATACCAGTTTATGCATAAGTTAAAAGATATCACTCATATCATTTAACCATTTTGCCTACCTCAAAGTCCTGTAGCAATAATAAGTGATGTAGCAGCAGATATGAATCCATTGGGAGCTATAGGCATCTCAGGGCAGAGGGCTATCTCCTCGCTGGACTGAAGCAACTCCATGAGTGTCTGAACACTTTTTTTGAAGTACCACTCTTGCTAATCTCTGGATATGAAGAAGGGACTAGAAAAAGGTGCCCTAAAAATGCCTGCTTTATCTAACATAACACTTAACTGCTTACACTAGATAGAGATTCTATCTTGTCATACACACACACACACACACACACACACACACACACACAAACACAAAACAAATACAAAACCTTTTGTAAATAAAATTCATTCACTATTGATACATGGATTGTTCACACACACACACATATGGACAACATGAAATTTAGTAGACCTGAAAAATGAACAGTCTTGTTGTGAGCAAACTCAGCAAGTATTACAACCAAATAGTAGCTCTTTACAAATTACAAATATCTGAGTAATACAAGGCTAGCAAGTGAAGGACAGTTTACTGAAGTTACTGCTAAAAACAATGTTTTTTTGAAGTAATCACTGTGACAGTAGCAATAGTGCAACTGGTGTGGGCTGCTCACTTTACTTTTGATGGTGTTAAATGCTTCTTTCTTGAAAACTAATGAACTTTGCCATTGACAAATCCTATTGAATTCTCCTTTTTAGAAATATTTAGCAATATCTGAATCCCCTTCATTTTTATGAAATCAATCCTGTTGTTTGTGAGTATTCTAGCCCAAATGGGTAAATGTGGTGCTGTACACTAAATCTCTTAAAACTGTCCACTCCATTTCTGCTCCACTTTGCTAAACATGCATTTTTTCACGTTTCCCTGCATGTTAGCACCAGCCTGTTCATGCAAGAAGCATTTTCATCAGCTAACATCAGTTCTTTTGGTAGTCATCTTGCATTGAGGCCTCCACTTTGTTTAATGTGAAGGTTAAGTGTTCAGAGTATCAGTCTATGATCTGTTCAGCACTCTGGAGCAAGGCATCCACTGCTCATACAAAAGTGAATTGTAATCTTATAGGTTATATGACAAGAGACGATTATCACCCAAGAATTCAAGGATGTCTCCATTGTCTATCTCCTGTTAGAGTCATTGCCTGAAACTTCTTGTTAGAGTCCTCCTTAATAGACTGATCCTTCCTCTTAAAGGTAATAATCTAACTAAGAACCAATGTGGCTTCATAAAAGGTGGCAGATTGGGTGATATGGTATTTGTTGTTTCAGAAACAAACAGAAACAGAGGTCTCCATGCAATGTTAGCTGCTCTGGCCATGACTTTTAATACAGGTGTAAGAGTTTGTAGAAAGTTATAACAAAATTTGCTTCCCCAAAGAAATTCTTCAAGATTATATGACAATTCCATGATGACATTTAATGGCATACTTGCACAGATTCTGGATAATGGATGAGACTCTCATGCTTTCCTACTCTCCAATGGAGTGAAGCAAGGCTTTGTTCTTCTCTTATGCTTTTTAATATGACATTTACAGTGATACTATCAAATCCCTTCAATGAGAATGAAAATGGCATAAAAGTAAATTTATGGTAAATTATTTAACTTGAAAAGACTACAAGATGAGGGTTAACTTAAGGGATAGTTGATGTTCAACTTTTTGTTCTTAGCTGATTGTGCACCCAGTGCAAATTCCAAAACTGAGATATAATAGTGCATGATTCTTTGTGCTCATTTGACTTGACAACACCAAAAAACAAACAACCCCCCAAAAAAGAGTTTCTTCACAAATCAGTACTTAGTGGCTCACATATGGGACCATTGTTTCCAGCAAATGGAGGAATTTTGAATGTTGTGGATAAGTTCACATCCCTTGGCAGTATACTTTCCAGGGATATGCATGCAGTTGAAAAGATTGGGGCACATATTTCCAGAAGTAGCTCTGTGTTTTGGGGACTCTGAAGGAAAAAGTGAGGGAGAAGAGATTGCCTAGCAATTGAATACTTACAGTATCATTTTGCTGACCTCACTGCTGTATGCCTTTGAAAACTGGCAGTATCCTAATACCTTGCCAGGAATTTGAATTACTTCCATTTGATTGTCTTAGAAAATTCTGACCACTTGGAAAGATAAGGTACCAGACTCTGAAGTCCTTTCTTAAGTTGAACTGAGAAGCATTCAAATCCTACTACAGAGAGCACAACTCAGATGATCATGTCCTTCAAATGTCAAAAATATGTTTGTCTAAAGGACTATTTTCTGAAGAGCTCACTGAAGTCAAGTATTTAAACAAAGGTCAGAAAAAGCAGAACAAGAATCCCCACAAGGTCTCTCTGAAGAAGTTCAAAATTGATTGTGAGAAATGGAAGATATCAGCATAGCACTGCTCCATGGCTTATTGTATAATTTAAAGTACTGTGCTATATGAGCAAAGCAGAGTTGTGGTAGCTCACAACAAACATGAGATGTGCAAATTTAGAGACATCTCAGTTTCAAATGTTGATATGGACTATTGATGCCCAGGACATCGTATAACTTTGAACTATTATTCTGATCAGCCACAGACACACTATAGTTTGACCACAATATAGTGAAGTCATTTTGTTCCTCTTTAAGTATAAAAGACAACAACTTAAAGAGAGATCCATTCCCTTTTATACATTCAAGTATGATCCCTAATAGACTTTCTAAAGAAGACTATTAATCACTTGACAGAACCATTCTTATGTATAAGTTTATCTTGGGGTCAATATAGAAAGGAATTATAGAAATTGGCAAGAAGGAAGGACAGTTCTTTTTTGGGGGAAGGGGGCTTAGCAGGGCAATGGGGTTAAGTGACTTGTCCAAGATCACACAGCTAGGTAGTTATTAAGTGTCTGAGGTCACATTTGAACTCAAGTTCTCTTGACTCCAGGGCTGGTGCTACTACACCACCTCGCTGTCCCTGTCAGTTCATGTTTTTCCAACTCCTTTGTCTACTAACTCAGCTTGAAATTTGTCCAGAGATCCTTTATTCCTTTTAATTGGATGTGTGAGTCTCTCTCACTCACTTCAACCAGGGTCTGGATTGGTGATTGTGCTGAATGGATTCAATATTTTATTGTGGTCCCAGTTAATTATCATTTTATTTTGTCCAACACATTAGTTTTACATTTTTCCTTGCTGGAGGAAAACCTTGAAGTAACAGATTTTGCACTTGAAATGGTCAATGCCCTTTGATAGATATTCAAAATAAAATCTGCGTTTATCTGCTGACTATGGCCATATTTAAAATATGTTCCATGATAATAGCAGAAGGTAAGGTTACTGTAAACTTCAGGCTACATTTGTACTGAATGAGTCTTTGCATCTGCTTAGATTAGAACATAAAAATATCAAATGCAAAAGAGCACTGCTTTGACTTCCCCAGTTCCTTAATAAAGTCCCAAAACATTAACTCCGTTGTAGTATGTATCACATTTTCATATGGTCAGATAACTTGATTGCCACACCCTCATCTTTGTACATTTGAACATTATACATACTGAGGCCCAGAAGAGTTAAATGACTTGCCATGGTGAACTATGAAGTCATAGAGTCAGGAACCAGATTATCTGACACCAGCTTTTCCATTGTCCCATTAATTTGATGGCTTTTCACATGGTTTCTAGAAAATGCATTACTTTTGTTTTTAGGTTTTTGCAAGGCAAATAGGGTTAAGTGGCTTGCCCAAGGCCACACATATAAGTAATCATTAAATGTCTGAGACCGGATTTGAACCCAAGTACTCCTGACTCCAGGGCCGGTGCTTTATCCACTGTGCCACCTAGCCGCCCCAAAAATTCATTACTTAAAACAAAGAAATACAAATTCTACTTGGCAAAACTGAGTTTGTCCTTCTGTTCCTTACTACCATGTAATACTTAGTGGTGTCAGAAGGAATATTATGTAAATTGGAAGATTTTCTGTGAAATAATCTATTGCTATGTCCTTTTAATGCCTTTTGAGAAGTAACATATTTATCTTCTTGAGTTTCTATTAACTATTAATTTTCTTCTTCCATCAATGTTTTAGGAATCATGTTTTAAACTCCAAAAATCTGGAGTTCAAGGCAGAAATTAAAAAATAGAGCATAATTTCAGGAGATTAGCTAAATAAACAACATCTTTTTTTCCAACAGTGAAGACAGGCTTAATCCAGGATGAAAGATTTAGAGATGCAAGAAAAGATTTTTATATTTATGAAAATATAATCTAATATTATCTACTGATTGTGGTTGATAATGTTATGTTTAAGTAGAAGGTGATATTACTTCAATAGTTTCTTGCTAACATCTTTAGTCAGTGTTTCATAAGATATTGTTTTTAGCTCTAAAACAGGGATCAATGAAAATAGGCACCAGGTGTCATCTTCTTCTATTAAAGGGAACTTGGAAATCTATTGAATGTGTATTTATTTTACTCATTTGAACATTTCAGGAATTTGGACTAAAAAGATGAATAAGACTTCATAGTCCAATGTGGCATTAAAAAAATTAGAAACAGTTTCAATCTGTGTAATTATTTTACCTCATGTAAAATTATAGGCTTTCCGAAAGACATTGGGCTTCATTTCCAATGAAATTCTAAGATATATTTCATCTGTTAATGACTTTTTTGCATTTACAAGAAATATTTCTCAGCTGAGCATTTTATCGGGCTATGAAATAGATGAGAAATTATTGATTGGAATATTTCAAAATACTACTGAAAATAAAAAATGCCTATGTTTTATTTGAGAAGATAGAATAACATTAAATAGTTGATATTTTGGGGGCAGCTAGGTGGCACAGTGGATAAAGCACCGGCCCTGGAGTCAGGAGTATCTGCGTTCAAATCTGGTCTCAGACAATTAAGAATTACCTAGCTGTGTGGCCTTGGCCAAGCCACTTAACCCCGTTTGCCTTGCAAAAACCTAAAAAAAAATTGATTATACCATATTTGGAAAATTTCAAAGGTTTTGTACATATTCTGGATAACTTTGAACACTCTTGATTTATTCCATTTTAATTTTCACCACTCTTTTCAATTTATTTCTTTTCTTCAAGGACTTTTGGTTGTTTTCCACTATTTCAGTGGAAATGAAACTTTCAACTTTTTTTTTCCTTTTTTCTTTGTTTTTGTCCTTTAAAGAAATGAGTGTTTGTATGTGTTTATATGTGATGTTTACATATGTACATATTTAGGCATATTTATGCCTCTTTATACAAATTCATATATATATGTGTATATATATATATATATATAGAGAGAGAGAGAGAGAGAGTCACTTTTTATTCAACTTTTTGATGCTATTTGACTCTACCTCATTTGTGATCTTCCATAGTCAAAATTAATGACAGAAAATATAAATATATCCAATTAATTTATTAGACCTCCAAAAGTCTTATAGTATCAGATTGTGACTTATAATTTAAAGAATTAAATAAAATTTGATCTCTGAATATAGCATATTCATGTAAAATAAATCTAACCCATTCTTTCCTTATTCATTCAGCCATGAATCTACCCTATCCCCCAAAATTCCCTTTTCTTAAGTATATCTAGGTTTTTATATAAGGCTTAACCAACATGTCAAAATTTAGACTCCATTTTATTTCCAAGTACAGGATGCTCTTCTATTATTTTGTAAAATATTTTTTCAAGGCTTAGTATGTTATTGCAAATACTATCAAGGGACCACTGTATACCATCTCAGAGAGAGATAAAAAAACCTATTGCTTATTACTTTCATAATTATACTGTCACATAGAAGAATTTTTACATGCTATACTTTATAAGTACATATTTTAAACCTAATACTAGTGTCATTTGCAATAGAAATACACTAGAAATTTTAACAAGTATAGAAGAAAAATAATGTTAAACATTTTCTTTCAGTATTTACATGTTTATGGATAAATTTGCAATAACAAAAACAGGAGAAAAAATTTAAGGACTAAACTTTAGCAAAGAATAGATGCAACAATTCTCATTTGCATGGGATATAATTATTTCCTTTAAAAAATCATAAAAATTAGCATAGAACTATTTGAGATAATTAATGGCTTTGGTATAATAGTAGCATACAACATAAATTTATCAAAATAATTATCATTTATATAAAGCAATTGACCAAAACCAAAAGGAAATTATATAAGGAAACTTTTCATTCAAAATGACTGGTCAATTTAACAACACATAATCAAAATACATACATAAATATGATAAAACACTGTCTAAAGAAGTAAAGACAGGTTTATAAATAGATATTTATAGCACACCTATGTCTTAAGCTAATATAATTAAAATCACAATACTACATAAAACAATAGATAGTGCTATTCCAATCAGATATCTAAGGACTCACTACATACGGGAAATATAATAATAATAAATTGCAATTGAAGGAACAAAAAGTCTAGATTATCAAAGCAATTCTGGAAAAAAAAAGGAGAAATGAAGAGGGGGTGACATTTTGACTTCCCTACATTTCAAAGAAATAATAATCAAAATTGTGTGTCATTGACTAAGAAAAAAATAGAACAATTGAATAGACTAGACAAATTCTAATCACATTATAATTAAATAGTCAAATGTTTGATAAATTTAAGAACATGAAATAATCTCAGGAGAGAAACTCTGTACCTGACAATAAATGATGGGTAAGCTGGAAGCTAATTAGATAAAACTATGTACAGAATAGTAGCTTGAAGCAAATATAACAAATTTGACATAATACTCAAAATGTTTAATTGATCTGTTATTTCACTGATTCTAAAGCTGTCTTCAAAGCTACAGGACTGCAATCCCTATATGTGCTTACCTATGCTGTGTTACTTTTGTCTATGTTTTGCCAAAAATTCAGCACTAGAGAAATTAGCAATATGCTGGAAATCATCTTCACTTTCTCCTAGTATCAAAAAGCTTCCAGTAGAACAATAGATTTGTTTGTTTAGCTCACTCTTGATGCACAATTGATCCACTCTTTTTCTATTATGAATTTTCTTGTTATCTGTCCTTAAACCCTGTTCTTTTTTGAAGGTCCTTGTTAATTGTATACTGCAGTCTGCTTGCACATACTATCTGCCTCTTCATTTCCCATTGTCTGATATTCATTCACTGGAGGCAGAGGTTAACACTTCTGAAATGTTAGTATTGAAAAGATAGACCTTTGATTTCATGGGAAGCTAGGAGTCAACAAAAGAACGTTGCATATCCTAAAAGAAATTATCCCTTTTTAATTCTCCATTTCAAATCTGAGTTCAATTCACTTTAAATTTCCTAGAAGAAATTATCCCTTTTTATTTCTCCTTTTCAAATCTGAGTTCAGCTAACTTTATATAATATGTATTTCAGAAACTCATACTACTGGGAAATTTCTATAACTGTATTTAAAAATTTATGCTGAAATCTTGACAAAAACTCGTTCATCCACTTTCTTTTTCTTATGTAAATTGGCTGACCAAACTTCTTAGAGTAATTGGAATATTCTTTTTCTTTTCTTTTCCCCCATCATTCCAATTGATATTTCATTTTAATTTTCCAGTTACAAGTTATGAAAATTTTTCCACATCCATTCACTTTCATATTTTTAAATTACAAAATTCCCTTCCACTCTCCCTTCCAACCTTCCTTCCCTTAGCAGCAGTCTAGTGACTATTGTACCTATATATGTTTAATATATTATATATGTTATATATATGTTTTATATATATATATATATATATATACTTAATATATTAGTCATTTTCTGTATGGAGAAATAGGATTAAGGAATAAGAAAGAAATCATGAGTTAGGGAAAAAAAACAAGAGAATTGAGGTTATTTAATGGAGTTAATTGGCTTGCCCAAGACTACATTGCTAGGTAATTATTAAGTGTCTGAGGTCAGATTTGAACTCAGGTACTCCTGACTCCAGGGCCAGTGCTCTATCCACTGCACCACCAAGCTGCCCCTGAGAATTTTTTTAAAAAAGTGAATGTATTGTCATTCAAATTCTTTAGATTTTTGTTCGTTTTGGTTTGTTCTTCCTCTAGATATGAATAGCATTGTCCTCAGCAGGTGTTCTAGGATTATTGTAGCTCTCTGAACTTCTGAAAGGAGGTGCATCCATTAAGGTTGATCAACTCCCAATACTGATCTTAATGTGTACACAATGTTCTTTTGATTCTGTTCCTTTTATTCAGCTTCTGTTTCTGTAATTCATTCCATGTTCTCTAGAGTTTGATCATTCATTATTTCTTATTGAATAAAGTACTCCATAACATTCATGTGCCATAATTTTTGAAGTCATTTCCCATTGATGGGCATCCCATTAATTTTTAGTGATTTGCTGCTACCAAAAGAGCTGCTAAGAATATACTGGAAGCTGTGGAACTTTTCACATTTTTCATTAATTTTTCTGGATATGGGCCTAGTATTGGTATTGCTGGGTCAATGGATATGATCAGTTTTTTTGTTCCTTGGGCATAGTTCCATATTACTCTCCAGAATTGTTAGATCATTTCGACAACTCCAACAACAATGAAATTCTCCCACAACCTCTCAAACATTGATTATTTTCCCTTTTTGTCCTCTTGGCCAATCTGATAGATGTGAGGTGGAACCTCATAGTTGGTTTAATTTATGTTTTCCAATCAGTAATGATTTGGAGCATTTTATATTTTTATATGTAACAATGTCTTCTTTTGAAAATTGCCTGTTTATATCCTTTGATCATTTTTCAATTGAAGAATGACTTGTAATCTTATGAATTTGATGGATTTTTCTCTATGTATTTTAGAAATGAGACCTTCATCAGAACACCTAGTGATGAAAATTGTTCCCCAACTTTCTGTTTTTCTTGTAATCTTAGCAGCATTTGTTTTATTAGTGCAAAACTTTTTAAATTTAATATCATCAAAATCACCCATTTTGAACATGTACTTTGTTTCATGCTTGACCATATATTTCTCCCCTTTCTATAGCTCTAACAGAATGTTTCTTGATCTGTCAATTGGTTTCTGGTATAACCCATTATGTTTAAATCTTGTACCCATTTTGAATTTATTTTGGTAAGGTATACAATAATGTTGATCTATGCCAAGGTTTTGTCATTCTATTTTCCAGTTTTTCCAACAATTTTTGTCAAACAGTGAGTTCTTATCCCAGAAACTAATATCTTTGGGTTTGTCAAACAGGAGTTTACTGTAGTCATTTATAATTGTTTCTCTTGAACTTATCTTAATCCTCTGATCTATTTCTTAACCAGAATCTGGCAGTTTTGATTGACTGCTGCTTTATAATATGGTTCTAGATGTGGTCAAGCAAGGCCACCTTCTGTTACATTTTTTTCATTACTTAGCTTAATATTCTTGCCTTTTTTGTTGCTCCACTTGAATTTGTTACTATCTTTTCTATCTTGATAAAATAGTTATTTGATAGTTTAATTGATATGACACTGAATAAGTAATTAGTTTGGGTAGAATTGATATTTTTATTATATTAGCTCAACCTAACCATGAGCAATTGACATTTTTCCAATTGGTTGGATCAGCAGAATCTATTTGTGTGAAAAGTGCTTTGTGGGGTAGCTAGGTGGTGCAGTGGATAGAGCACCAATCCTGGAGTCAGGAGTACCTGAGTTCAAAACAGACTTCAGAAACACAATAATTATATCTACCTGTGTGAACTTGGGGAAGTCACTTAACCCCATTACCTTGCAAAACCTAAAAGAAAAAATAATAAACCAAAGAAAAGTACTTTGTAATTGTGTCACAGTTTCTGGATTTGTCTTGGGAAGTAGATTCCCAAGTATTTAATGTTCTCTGCAGTTACTTTAAATGGAATATCTCTTTTTTATCTCTTGTTCTTTGGCTTTATTCATATTTATCAAAATGCAGATGATTCATATGGGTTTATTTTTAATCCTGCTACTTTGCTGAATTTCTTAATTGTTTAAAGTAGTTTTTTAGATAATTTTCTGTAAGTATACCATCATATAATCTGCAAAAATTTTTTTGCTTCCTCATTGTCAATTGCAACTCCTTCAATTTCTGTTTCCTTTTCTTACTGCTAGTTAACATTTCTAAGACTTCATTAGATAGCAGAGGTAGTAATGGGAATCCTTGGTTTCCCCTTGAACCCTTGGTCTTACTGGAAATGCTCCTAGTTTATGCCCATTACATATAATATTTGTTGGTGACTTTAGATAGATACTTATTATTTTAAGGAAAACTTCATTTAGTCTATACTCCCTAGTGTTTTTGATAGGAATGGATGTTGAATTTGTCAAAGGCATTTTTTTTTAGGTTTTTGCAAGGCAATAAGGTTAATTGGCTAACCCAAGGCCACACAGCTAGGTAATTATTAACTGTGTGAGGATGGATTTGAACTCAAGTACTCCTGACTTCAGGGCCAGTGCTCTATCCACTGTGACACCTAGCCGCCCCCAAAGGCTAGATAACCATATGATTTCTGTTTATTATTGATATGTTCAATTATGTTGAGTGGTTTCCTAATATTGAACCATCTCTGACAACCTTGTATAAACTGTACATGATCATGGTTTATTATACTAGTAATAATTTGCTGTAATCTCCTTGCTAAAATGTTCATTAGGGAGATTGGTCTGTAACTTTCTTCGTCTGTTTTGATTCATTCTGGTTTAGGTAACAGCATCATATTGACATCATAAAAGGAATTTGGCAGAATTCCTACTCTTCCTATTTTTTAAAGTAGTTTATGTAGAATTGTAATTAATTGTTCTTTAATTATTTGGTACAATTTATTTGTAAATCCCTCTGGACTTGGAGAATCTTCCTTAAGGAGTATATGATGGTTTCTCAAGTTTATTTTTTTCTGAAATGGGATTATTTAAATATTTTATTTCTTCTTCCATTAATCTGGGCAATATATGTTTTTGTAAATATTCATCCATTTCACTCAAGTTATCAAATGTATTGGCATATAGCTGAGCAAAATAGCTCTGCAATATCGCTTTAATTTCCTCTTCATTGGTTCTGAGTTCACTCTTTTAATTTTTCCTACCAGTAATTTGGTTTTCTCCTTTCTTTTTTTTAAAAATCAGATTAGCCAAAGGCATATTTATTTCAATTTTTTTCATAAAACCAACTCTTAATAGCATTTATTTATTTTTGCTTTTACTTTTGCAAGGCAAGGAGGTTAATTGACTTGTCAAAGTTCATACAGCTAGGTAATTATTAAGTGGCTGTGGCTGGGTTTGAACTTAGGATTTTGACTACAGGGCTGGTGCTCTATCCACTGTGCCACCAAGTTTCCCCTCTTACTTTTATTTTTAAGGTTAATAGTTTTCTTGCTTTCAATTTTATTAATCTCTCCTTTGATGTTCAGAATTTTTTATTTGGTATTTAATTGGGGATTTTTTAAATTTTTTCGTTCTTCTAGCTTCTTTAGTTGTATAACCAATTCATATTTTATTTGTATAAGCATTTAGAAATACAAAATGTCCCCTAAAAACAGTTTTGACTGCATCCCACTAATTTTGCTATGATGTATCAGTGTTATCATTTTCTAAGATGAAATGTTTACTTCTAAGATTTGTTGTTTGAACCACTCATTCTTTAAAACTAAGTTATTTAGAATCCAAGTAATATTTTGTTTATCTTTCCATGGCAAATTTTATATTATTTTTTTGTAATTTTATTGTATTACAATAATATGATTGTATTACAATAATTTGATTGTAAGGTTTTTATGCCATATTACATGACCAATTTTAGTATAGGTACCATGTATTGAGAAAAAAGTAAATTCTTTTCCATTCCCATTAAGTTTTCTCTAGAAATATCTCTATCATATCTCAGTTTTCTTACATGTTATTCACCTTCTTAGTTTCCTTCCTGTTTATTTTGTGGTTAGATTTATGTAAATCTGAGAGAGGGAGATTCCCTATTATTAGAGTTTTGCTGTATATGTCTTTTTGTAATTTATTCAATTTCTCCTCTAAGAATTTAGAACCTATACCACTAGGTACATATATGTTTAATAATGATATAACCATTTCATATGATACCTTTTAAGAAGATGTATCTTCCTTCCTTATCCTTTTTAAAAAGGTCTATTTTTGTTTTTGCTTTGTCTGAGATCTGGATCACTACCCCTGATTTCGTTACATAGTATGGCACATAATTTATTTTGTTCCAGATGTTTAACCTTTCCCTCTGTATATTTTTCTGCTTCAGATGTGTTTCATGTAATTACCATATACTGCTTCCATTTTGGGGAGATTTCATCCCATTCAGAGTGACAGCTAAAATTTTAAATTCTAACTTAGATTAGACCAACAACTCACACTCTATACCAAGATAAGATCCAAATGGATACAGGATTTAGACATAAAAAATATTATAAGCCAACTAGAATATCAAGGAGTAGTTGACCTGTCAGATCTATGGAAAGGGAAACAGTTTATGACCAAGGAAGTGATAGAGAACATCATTCAAAACAAACTAGATAATTTTGACTACATTAAACTAAAAAGCTTTGGCACAAACAAAACCAATGTAACCAAGATCAAAAGAAATGTAGTAAATTGGGAAACAATTTTTGCAACTACTATTTCTGACAAAGGACTCATTTCTAAAATGTACAAAGAACTGAGTCAAATTTTCAAAAAAAATAAGCCATTCACCATGACAAATGGTCAAAGGATATGCAAAGGCAAATTACAGCTGAGGGAATCAAAGCAATCCATAGTCATATGAAAAATTGCTTCAAATCATTACTTGTTAGAGAAATGCAAATTAAAGCATCTCTGAGATACAACCTCACAACTCTCAGACTTGGCCAATATGACCAGAAAGGACAGTGAACAATGTTGGAAGGGATGCAGGAAATCTGGGACACTAATACATTTTTGATGGAGCTGTGAACCCAGCCAACCTTTCTGGAGAGCAATTTGGTATTATACCCAAAGGGCAACAAAAATGTGCATACCCTTTGACCCAGGAATACCACTACTGGATCTATACCCTGAAGAGATGCTAAAAAGGGTAAAAACATCACTTATACATAAATATTTATAGCAGTCCTATTTGTGGTGGTAAAAAATTGGAAATTAAGTGAATATCCTTCAACTGGGGAATGGCTTAACAAACTGTGGTATATGTATGTCATAAAAGACTATTATTATATTAGAAACCAGGAGGGATGGGAATTCAGGGAAGCCTGGAAAGATTTTCATGAACTGATGCTGTGTGAGATGAGCAGAACCAGAAAAACACTGTAAACCCTAACAGCAACACAGGGGCAATGATTAGCCTTGGACTTGCTCATTGCTTCAGTGCAACAACCAGATACAATTTTGAGCTACCTGCAATGGAGAATACTATCTGTATCCAGAGAAAGAATTATGCACTTTGAACAAAGACCAAAGACTATTACTGTCAAATTGGAAAAAAAAAAGCATTATGTTGCTATGTAGTTTTACTATCTCATGTTTTATTTTTCTTCCTTAAGTAGATAATTTCTCTGTTATCACATTCAGCTGACATCAATATATAACATGGAACCAATGTAAAGACTAACAGACTGCTTTCTGTGGGGGGTGGGGGAAAGGGAAGCAAGAATGGGGGAACATTGTAAACTCAAAGTAAATAAAATCTTTCTTAAAATAAAGAATAATAAGAAAAAACAACAACATAGTGGATTGGTCAACTATGATGGATGTGGCTCCTCTTAGCAAGTCAGAGAGTGAAGACAACCCTGGGAGACCTGTTATGCATAATGCCATCAACATCCAGATGAAAAACAAAAACAAAAACAAAACACCACAGAATCTGAATGAATACTATGTTCATCTTTTAAAAAAGTTTCTCATGTTTTTTCCTTTTCCCTTAGTTCTAATTCATCATACACAAAATGACTACAAACATGTTTGTAGTCTATAAACTACAAAATATGTAAAAATGTTCAACAGAAATGTACATGTACAACATTTGCTAAACTATTCACCTCTGAGGGGAGGTGGGGGAAGGGAGGATGTACAAAAATTGGGTAATATAAATATGCAAGTGGATGAATGTTGAAAAACTTTCATAATGTAATTGGAAAAATAAAATAAAATATCAGAAAAAAAATTAAATTATAGGGGCATAAGGGGGTCACAGTGGATAGAGTTACAGCTCTGGAATCAGGAGAGCAAGAGTTCAAATCTGACCTTAGATAATTAATTAGCTAGCCATGTGACCTTGGGCAAGTCACTTAACCCCATTGCCTTTCAAAAACCAAAAAAAAAACCATATTTCTGTATTTCCCTGTTTATTATCTTTCCCCTTTCATGCTTTTCTCTTTCCTTTTCTCTGCCTTCTCTTCACCAATATTTTACTCCATTTCCTCTTTAAATTTTCCTTTAAATTTAAATTTTCAGTTTATTTTCACTTGAGCCTTCACCTTCCCTTTTATTAGTCCCTTCTTTTCTTTTCTTTCATCCCCCACCCAACTTCCCTGTACTGTACAATAGGTTTTTTAAACCCAAATTGGTAGGTAGCTTATTCCCTCTCTGGCACAATCTTTTGAATAGGCTTTACTCAGTGTTCTCAACCCCCCCTTTCTACTATAAGAGGTCTTTGTGCCTTTTCACCTGGTATTATTTACCCACTAATGACTAGTCTTCCCCTTCTTTTTATGTTTTTAATGTTTTAACCCAGTCTTGTACTTACATCCCTTTTATCAAATTATATACTTTTTGTCTGACTTGATAGAAGTACTATCAATCAAATTGCTATCAAGCAAATTTTATTCATCAAAAGTTTAATTGTTTGCTTGCTTGATTGAATAGCAGCATTACCTCATACACACTAAATACCTTCCCCTCTTCTATTTCTTTAGAAATAGACTATAAAAGAGTCATGAATCACATATAATTGTAATGACTTTGTACCTTACTCCCTTTTCAAATACCCTCCATGGACACACAGTCTTCATGAACCAAATCATTATGTAAAGCCAAATCATTTCCTCAACCATTTGTATCCTCTCCCATACTTTCTCTCTCCCAGTACTTCAACCTGCCCCTTGTTTATCTTCCCAACTATGGTGTATAAACTTTCCTTAACTAAAGGATGAATTCAGATAAACTCAGTTCCAAATTTCTTAATGTGCAACCCTTCTAAATAGGTTTCCACCCTCTGCTCCTGTGGTACTACAAACCCCTAAGTATCTAGCAAAATTAAGTCTCTTCTGATTTTATTAATTATAGTTTTTAAGTAATCTAAGTACTAGGTCACTCTGAAGGTCTCTATTAAGAACTTTACAATTGATTGTAAGGTTTGGGAGACACTGACTTAGGAAAACCCAGCATAGGATACCCTCATCAGAGAAATTGCTGAGCTCTATGAGCAAGACAGAATTAAAGCAGGCCAGAGGAAATGCAAGGCACATAAGTTTAGAGTCATTACTGCAGTTTTTCACCTGGACTATTTGTCTCAAACATAATGATGACATTTTGGTTTTTCAATAGAAGGAAAAGAATGAACCTTATCCATATCCTCTAAATTCAATGCTAAAATAAATACAGTTCTCAAGTTTTATATTTGCTTGTAGAGTTTATACCATTTAATATTCTTTACTAACATTTGTTTTATTTATCCCCTTTCCATTTAAATTTTTATGCATCTCTTGAGTACATATCTGGAGACTGAATTCTCTGTTCAATTCTGGTCCTTTTATCAATAAATTTGGCCTTCTATTTCATTAAATATCCATCCTTTCCCTCTGACAGAATATGTAAAATTTTGCAGGCTAGGAAATTCTTGGCTGTAATCTAATGTCCTTTGCCCTCTGAAATATGATATTCCTGGTCCTCTGATCCTTCAGTGTTGTAGCTGATAAATCATGTGTAAATCTGATTGTGTTTTCTAAGTATTGAAATTGCTTGTTTTCTGCTGTTTGAAGTATTTTCTCCTGTATTTGAGAATTCTGGAATTTGGCTATGATAGTCCTTGGAGTTTTTATCCTGGGTTCTCTTTCTGGAGGAGTTCTCTGTATTCTTTCAATGGTTATTTTGTCTTCTTGATCTAGCAGATCTGGACAGTTTTCTCTGGTGATTTCCTGAAAGATATTTTCCAAGTTCTTTTTTGATCTAGGGTTTCTAATAACACAATAATTTGTAATTGGTCTCTCCTGGATCTATTTTCCAGGTCATTTCTTTTTCCTAAAAGGTACTTTATATTTTCTTCAGTTTTTTAGCCTTTTAATTTTGTTTGATAGAATCTTGTCGTCTCATCAGTTTCTATTTGTTTGATTCTAATTTTTAGTTTCACTTTATTCAGTTAGCTTTTGTCTTTCCTTTTTGAGTTGGTTAATTGTAGTTTTTGCTAAGTTACATGGTCTTTTCAGTTGGTTGATTTTAATTTTAGATGAGTTTCATTCCTTTTCCAGTTGGTTGACTTTATTTTTTTTTTTGAAGTTATAATCATTTACCTGTTGGTTCTATTTACTCTTAAAGGAGTAGATTTCTTTGGTGAATTTTTCATTATTTTCCTGCATGACTCTCATTTCTTTTTTACCATTTTCCTTCTTTCTTTCTTTTTTTGTTTTTTGAATTATTTTTAAACTTTTCTATTAGGTCTTGGATTTGAATCTAATCCATAGACTCCTTTGAGACTTTCCATGTAGGTAAGTTGTCATTGCCACCACAAATAGGACTGCTACAAATATTTTTGTATAAGTGATGTTTTTACCCTTTTTTTAGCAACTCTCCAGGGTATAGACCTAGTAGTGTTATTGATGGATCAAAGGATATGCACTTTTTTGTTGCCATTTGCGCTTAATTCCAAATTAGTCTCCAGAAAGACTGGATGAGTTCACATCTCCACCAACAATGTATTAGTGTCCCAGATTTCCCACATCTCTTCCAACATTGTTCATTGTCCTTTCTGGTCATATTGACCAGTCTGAGAGTTGTGAGGTGTTATCTCAGAGATGCTTTTATTTTCATTTCTCTACTAAGTAATGATTTCGAGCAATTTTTCATAAGACACCTGCAGAGAAAGAGAGTTTTGTCTCTTCCTTCCCAAGTATGATTTCTTCATTTTTTTCTTCTCTTATTGCTGAAGCTAACATTTCTAATTCGATATTAAATAGTAGTCATGATAATGGGCATCCTTGTTTCACCCATGATCTTATTGGGATTGCCTATAGGCTATCCCCATTGCATAAGATGCTTGTTGATGATTTCAGATAGATATTGCTTATTATTCTAAAGAACAATCCATTCATTCCTCCACTCACTAGTATTTTTAGTAGGAAGGGGTGCTATATTTTGTCAAATGATTTTTCAGCATGCTATTGATATAATCATATGATTTCTAATTCCTTTGTTATTGATAATATTAATTATACTAACAGTTTTTCTAATATTGAATCAAACATACATTTCAGGGATAAATCCTACTTGGTCGTAATGTATTATGCTAGTGATAGTTTGTTGGAATTGTTTTGCTAAGATTATATTTAAGATTTCTGCATCTATATTCATCAGGGAGATAGGTCTATAATTTTTTTTCTCTGTTTTAACTCTTCCTGGTTTAGGTATCAGCAGCATATTGGTGTCATAGAAAGAGTTGGGATATAATATATCTTCTGCCTTGAGTGTATACAATAGGTTTTAGTATGCTGTTTCATTATTGTCATTATATAGGATGAAATAATTAATTCTTTCTCTCATTTGTTGCTTGATCCACTCGTTCTTTAAAATGAGGTTATTTAGGTTCCAATTAGTTGCGGGTCTACATCTACCTGTCCCAATACTGAATATGATTTTTATTGCATTGTGATCTCAGAAAGATGTATTTAATATTTATGCCTTTCTGCAAATGATAATTAGGTTTTTATGCCCTAGAACATGGTCAATTTTTGTGTAAATGTCATGTACTACAGAAAAAAAGTATACTCCTTTCTATTCCCATTCAGTTTCTTCAATAGTTATATCATAACTGGGTTTTCTAACAATCTATTTGCCTCCTTAATTTCCTTATTGTTCATTATATGATTCGATTTATCTAAATCTGAGAGTAGAAGGTTGAGGTCTCCCACTAGTAGAGTTTTGTTCTGTATGTCTTCCCGTAGCACTCTCAACTTCTCCTCTATGAATCTGTATGCTGTATCACTGGGTATAAACATATTTAGTATTGAGATTGCTTCATTGTCTATGGTACCTTTTAGGAGGATATACTTTCCTTCCTTACATATTTTAACACTATTTTTGCAGTTGCTTTGTCTGAGATAAGTATTACTACCTCTGCTTTTTTCACTTCAGTTGAAGCAAAATATATTTAGCTCCAACCTTTTACCTTTACTCTAGCTATATATCTCTGCTTCAAATGAGTTTCTTGAAAGCAGCATATTGTAGGATTCTGGTTTTTAATCTACTCTACTATTAGCTTACATTTTAAGGGAGAGTTCATTCCATTCACATTCAAAGTTATAATTTCTAACTCTTTATTGCCCTCCATGCTGCATTCCCTCTGTTTTTATTTTCCCCTTTGTCTCCTTTGTCCATAATCTTCATTTTTTGTTTCTAAATGATATCACCTTCATTGTGTTTGCCCTTCTATATCAAATACCTCCCCTTTCTTTCCCCTTTCCTTTTACCTCTTCTTCCTTCTCTTCATTCTGTTAGCTCCCCTTTTTTTCTTCCCCCCTCTTCTTCCCTCCCCTTTTCCTCTATCAATGCTTGAAAGGTAAAATAAGTTTCTCAAATTGATTAGGTGTGTCTAATTTAACCTTAAGCCAAAACTGATTGAGATGAAGATTCAGGTGGTTCTCACTTACTTCTTCCCCTCTATTACAATAGGTCTTTTGTACTTCTTAATGTAATGATATTCATCCCAATCAATCTCCTCTATCCTCTCATCTCCTTACTGTCCCCCCTTTAAGGAAGTATTGTTTTTAAATCATTCTGTCTGAGTCACAGAAAAGTCATGAATGTCCATCATTTCAAGCTAAGTATAATCTCTCTAATAGAGGTACAATTCTTTTTTTTGTAGGTTTTTGCAAGGCAATGGGCCTCACAGCTAGGTAATTATTAAGTGTCTGAAGCTGGATTTGAAATCAGGTATTCCTAATTCCAGGGCTGGTGCACTATCCACTGGGCCACCTAGTTGCCCCTAGAGTTACAATTCTTGAGAGTTACTAGAGTCTTTCTCCTGGGTAGGGATATAGCCAGTTTTATTGTAATGAATAACAGTCTCATGGATAAGTCATGGATGACCATCAATTCTGGCTAAGTATATTCTTTCTAATAGAATTACAATTCTGAAGAGTTGTGAGAATCTTTCTTCCAGGTGGGGATATAGCCAGTTTCATACAAGGTATTTTTTTTTCCTTTACCCCCCCTTTTCTAAAAGTTTTTCAAGTGTCTCTTGAGTCTCCCATTTGATGTCCAATTTTTTTATTTGGTTCTGGTCTTTTCATCAGGAAATGTTGGAAGTCTCCCATTTTGTTAAATGTCCATCATTTCCCCTGGAAGAGAAGGCTCAGCTTTGCTGGACAGTGGATTCTTGACCATGTTCCAAGCTCCCCTGCTCTTCAGAATATCTCATTGCAGGTCCCTTGATCCCTTAAGGTTGATATAATGCATCTAGGTCCTGTGTATTCCTTATTGTGGCTCCTTGCTATTTAAATTGTTTATTTCTGGCTAATGGCAGGATTTTCTCTTTTATCTGAGAATTCTAGAATTTTACCACAACATTCCTTGGTTTGGGATCTCTTTCTGGAGGGGGATTGATGTATTCTTTTTTTTTTTTGCAAGGCAAATGGGGTTAAGTGGCTTGCCCAAGGCCACACAGCTAGGTAATTATTAAGTGTCTGAGACCGGATTTGAATTCAGGGGACTCCTGATTCCAGGTCCGGTGCTCTATCCACTGTGTCACCTAGCCGCCCCAAAGATATGTCAACATTTTTGAAGTGACAAAGAATTAGAAAATGAGGTGATGCCTACAAATTATGAAATGTTTGAACAAGTTGTGGCATATCGTTGTAATGTAATTCTATTGTGCTATAAGAAACAAGTGGCTTGCCCAAGGCCACACAGCTAGGTAATTATTAAGTGTCTGAGACCGGATTTGAATTCAGGGGACTCCTGACTCCAGGGCCGGTGCTTTATCCTTTACACCACCTAGCCACTGCTGTTGTATTCTTTCAGTAACTATTTTTCTGTCTGCTTTCATGATATTAGGGAAATTTTCCATCACTAAATCCTGCAATATTAAATCCAGGATTTTTTCCCACTTCAATGTTTGCAGGAAGACCTATAATTCTGTTTTCCCCTACTTTTTCCCCCATTTTTATGTATGTTTTTAACATTTTATTTATTAAGATTTTATTTCTTTTTGAATTATATACAATAGTAGTATCTACCTATCATTTTTGTAAGGTTTGGGATTTTACAATTCCTCTACCATAGAAGGATGTCTTATAGTCTTTACATTGTTTCCATGCCATACATTGATGTAAATTGAATGTGTTATAAGTGTAAACATAACACCCCCCTCCCCTCCTCCACAAGAAGATGAGAGACCTTAAGAAAAGAGAGAGAGAAAAATGTATATCAATCTGTGTTCAGATTCCAATGACTTTGTCTTTGGGGTGAGTTCCTTTCTTTATCATAAGTCCACCAGAGAAATTGCTTCAATATTTTTCACACAGTTGCTATTACTAGCTGTACCTCCACTGTATTCCTCCCCACTCTCATTTTTCTGTCTGTCTGTCTGTCTGTCTGTCTGTCTCTCTCTCTCTCTCTCTCTCTCATTTAATACTGACCCTGTCCAAAAGTGTACTGAATCTGAGTACCCACGCCCTTGATCATCCCTCTTTTCTATCACCTTCTATCCCTCTATTCCCCATTATACCATCCCTTTCTTCTCATTTTTCTCTAGGGTAAGATAGATTTCCTCATCCTATTAAGTGTGTATGTTATTTCCACTCTGAGTCATTTCTCATGAGAATGAAGGCTCACTCATTCCCCCTTGCCTCCCCCCTTTCCACTCCATTGAAACAGCTTTTTCTTGACTTTTATGTGAGATTCCTTAGCTTCTTCTTCTTCTCTTTTGTCTTCCTTCCAGTACTTTCCTTTATCACCCACTGACTCCATTTTTTACTTTATTATACCATTATATTCTGCTCCTTCCTGTGCCCTATCTATATATGATCCTCCTAACAGATCTTATAAATGAGAAAGTTCATATGAGTTATCAATACCTTCTTCCCATGCAGGAATACAAATAGTTCAGTATCATTAAGTTCTTCATAGTTAGTCCTTCTCTTTCACCCCTCTATGGTTCACCATAGTCCTGTACTGGGAGATCAAACTATTTTTTCAGCTCTGGTTGTTTCAATAGGAAAGTTTGAAAGTCACCTGTTTCATTGAAAGTCCATCTTTTCACCTGAAGGAGGATGTTCAGTTTTGCTGGGTAATTGATTTTTGGTTATAAACCAAGATCTTTTGCCTTCCAGAATATCATATTCCAATCCCTATGAGCACTTAATGTAGATGTTGACAGATCTTGTATAATCCTGACTATGCAGCCTCAGTAGTTGAATTGTTTGTTTCTGGTAGCTTTTAGAATTTTCTCTTCAATTTGGAAGTTTTGGAATTTGGGTATAATATTCTTGGAAATTTTCCTTTTGTGATCTCTTTTAGGAGGTGACTGGTAAATTCTCTTGATTTCTATTATACCCTCTGCTTCTAGGATCCTAGGGTAATTTTGCTGTTTTATTTTTTGTAAAATGAAGTCTAGGCTCTTTTCCTGATTGTGGCTTTCAGATAGCGCAATGACTTCTTTATTTAGGATTTTTTTTTTGCAAGGTAAATGGGTTTAAGTGGCTTGCCCAAGGCCACACAGCTAGCTAATTATTAAGTGTCTGAGGCCGCATTTGAACTCAGGGACTCCTGACTCCAGGGCTGGTGCTTTATTTACTACACCACATAGCTGCCCCAGCCCAATAATTTTTGAATTATTTCTTCTGGATCTGTTTTTGAGATCAATTGTTTTTCCAATGAGATATTTCACATTTTCTTCAAGATTTTTGGTGTTTTTTTTGGAAGAGCTTTATTTCTTCCTGATTTCTTGCAAAGTCATCAGTTTCCTTTAGTTTCATTCTGCATTTGAAGGAGTTGTTTTCTTCAGAAAGCTTTTATATCTCTTTTTCCAGCTGGTCAATTCTGCTTTTTATGGCATTCTTCTCATTTGCCTTTTGTTTTGCTTCCTCCATTAGGCCTAAATTGGTTTTTAACATATTATTTTCTTCAGTTTTTTTGTGTATCTTTCACCAAGCTTTTGATTTGGTTTTCATGATTTTTCTGCACCTCTCTCATTTCTCCTCCCAATTTTTCCTCCATCTCCCTTAATTGCTTTTCAAAGTCTTTTTTAAGCTCATCCATAGTCTGAGTCCATTTTCTATTTCTCTTGGAGATTTTGGATATGGAAGCTTTGATCTTTTCATCATCTGAGTGTGTGTTTTGATCTTCCATGGGACTAATGTAATTCTCTATGGTCAGATTGTTCTTTTTCTGTTGTTACTCATTTCCTGAGCCCAAGACAGAATTTCCAAGTCTTTGGGAGTTTTTTGGTAGGGTACCTCACTGGGACCTTTATTCCTCCAAGGTCTTATGCTCTCTAGTGTGTGCTTTGATATGTAGATGCCCCCAACTTCCCTCTGCCCTGGGGCTATAAAAAAGGATCCAGCTCTTTTAGTATGGAAGCCCAACCTGTAACTTGGGTCTGAGTGTAGGCTAGCCACAGAGTCCTACCCATAGGGAGAGCAGAGAAATCTCTGTAGATTTCCCTTACCATGTCTAGGAGTGTGAGCTGCTTTCACCAGGGTCTCATTGCAGATTCTGTGGCCTGTGCTCCTCATTCCACACTCATTCTGGTCTAGCAGAATTCTCTCACAGCCCCTTCAAGCTGTTGCCTATGATCTCTGGGCTGTAGTGGACTGGGTTGAGCTTCCTCCGTGGATTTTTCCTAACTCTAGGTCCTTGTGAAACACACCTATCCCACGGACCTTCTAAGTTTTCTTGGACTTATAAAATGTATCACTCATTCTTTCTGTGGCTTCTGCTCCTCTGAATTTTGGTTAGAATCATTATTTGTTGGCTTTTGGAGTTTGGAGCAGAAGGAGTTCCCAGGAAATCCTGCCTTCATGTCATCTTGGCTCCCCAGGTTGTCCCTTCTCGATCTATTCTTGAGGTCAGTGGTTTTGCTGATGAAGTATTTTACATTTTCTTCTATTTTTTGATCTTTTGGCTTTGTTTAACAGAATCTTGTTGTCTTGTGAAGTCATTACTTTCCACAAATTCCATTTTTTTTTAGAGAATTTTCTTCATTTACCTTTTGCAACTCCTTTTCCAATTGGTCAATTCTAGTTTTGAAGGTATTTTCCATTTGCTCAAGTGTAGTTTTGAGAAAATTATTTTCCTTTTGCATTTGCCCAGTTGAGGATCTGAGACAATTTTTCTCATTTTGTATTTGTCCAATTGCATTGCTATTTGATTATATTTAGGGTATATGAAGATAATATAATCTTGATAATATGATATGAAAAAAGGATTGTTTTCAGGGAAGATAATGGGGGAGGGGTCATAGGAGGAGGCATAAATGACCTACCACAGTAGAGAGAAAGAAGGAAGGGTGTGAGAAATATTTGAAATTTTTTCTCACCAAATTTCTCCCAAAGTGTGAAAAACAAATACAGTCAGTTGTATTTAGAAAATTATGTTACCCTACAAAGAGGAGGGAAAAAAGAAAAGTGGCTGATTGAACAAAGGGCAGAAGGAAGAACAAAAATAGTAAGGGAGATGAAAAACAAAACAGAGGGGAAATTATTGAAGGGATGTCTGATTAAAAGAGGTAGATACCAGAAGCAGAACAGGATAGGGTGAAAAGTGTGTGAAAAGTGTAAATCAGAGTGAGAGAACATAGGCTGGAGAGTAATACAGAGTTAGTAATCATAATGATGAAAGTAAATGGCTGTAGTACCATAGGGACAGAGGGAGAGGGTATAGTCAGAGGGACAGAAAATGAAGAGATCATGAAATGATTTTGATTTACTTTATACTTTAGCTGCAATTAGAAGGAGTGTACTCAGGAGAAGATATAAATGGTTCACAAAATGATTCTTATATATATGATACTTTAGCACAGGAGGATGATATATATATATGTATATATATATATATATACATATATATATATCCATAGAGTGTATTTGAACAGAGAATGTTTTATAAATTGATTATAATTTGCTGTTATTTTTGACTCTTAAGCATATTTCTATTGAGACAGAATAGGGATTTTCATGGTCAGTGATTGTGAACCAATATTGTTTATCAATCAATCAGCACTTAAGAACTTCTAAAAGGACAGATAAAAATGGCATAAATGTCTTTTACAATGGAAGGAAAGAAGAGAGGATGTTAATTTTCAACAGATTTGACCTAAAGAGGGAATAATAAGTGCCCAATTGGGTTAAAAAATTATCCCACCCTACAGGGAAGTTGGGGAAATGGGAAGAGCATATTGTCAGATTTTGTTTTTAATCCACTCTAATATCTATTTCTGTTTTATGGGCGAGTTCATTTCAATCACGGTTTGTAGTTAAGATTACTATTTCTGTCTTCCCCTTCATGTGCCATTTATAGTTTTTCCTTTCTCCTTATACCTCCTCACCATGTTTTACTCCTTTCTTCTTTAATCCTTCATTTTAATTTCAACTTCAACTTTACATTTACTTTCACATTCCCTTTTATCAGTCTTTCTTCCCCTTTCTTTGTCTTCTGTCTTGGTCTTGAAGTCTCTCAATGGGTTTTCTTCATTACTTGTTTGCTAAACCAGCATCCTGGGGGTTCAGTTGGTAAACTGAACTGTGGCTGAGAGATTTCCCTGCCTACTCCACTACCACCTGATCTAGGTCATGAAGATTTTTCAACATTTCTTAAGTTGGAAAATGTTACAATCTATTTTTGTATATGTCTGTGTGTGTCAGTGTGTGTGTATGTGTGTGACAAGATAGAATCTTTAGTGTAAGCAGGTAAGGGTTATGTTAGATAAAGTAAACATTTTTAGGGCAACTTTTTCTAGTCCCTCCTTCATAACCAGAGGTAAGCAAGAGTGGTACTTCAAAAAAGTGCTCAGACACCCATGGAGTTGCTTCAATCCAGTGAGAGGATAGCCCTCTGAAGCAACTCCCAATGGATTCAAACTCCCATCCTCCTGACTCCAAGGCCAGTACTCAATTTACTGTGCCACATATCTGTCCTGGGTAATTCTCTTAATCCTGATTTCCTCACATTCATGGTTGTTTTCAATCATCCTGATATGTATGTATATATATATATATATATATATATATATATATATATATATATAGTCACCGAATCCAGTTGCTCTGGAGGTTAATGTGAGATTGGTGACACAGCACAGCAATCCCTGACTCACATTCATGTTTGTCATGGCATCACTTCCCTGATGTCCAGGTGTTCTTTGAGAATGAAGGTCAACTATTATTAACATTAGAGGGGGTAAATGCTTAGACTGAAGATATGGATATTCATGGTATTTCCATGATTTTAAAAATATTTGGATATTAAAAAAGAGGTTGGGTGGCTAGATGGTGCAGTGGATAGAGCACTGGCCCTGGAGTCAGGAGTACCTGAGTCCAAATCTGGCCACAGATACTTAATAATTACAGCTTTGTGGCCTTGGGCAAGCCACTTAACCCCATTGCCTTGCAAAACCTAAAAAAAAAGAAAAGAAAAAAAGGGGGGGTCACAGAAATGAGATTTCAGGAAGGGTGGGTTTGAATGGGGTTATATCACACAATATATCACATGAAGAGATGTAAAGGACTTATTGAAACAAAGGGAAAGAAGGGAAGAGTTATGAATTGTCTGAAACTTACTCTAATCAAATTTGGCTCAAAGAAGAATTAACAGACACTTAGTTGAGTTTAAAAAATTATTGTATCTTTTAAACATTAAGAGGGGAAAGGGAGTAGAAAAGGAGGGACTGATAGAAGGAAAGGAAGGAAGAAAAAGGGGAAAAACAACAGAGTTTGTGGATAGAAGAGAGGAACACTTTGAGCGAGGTGGTATTCAGAAGCAAAATGATGGGGAGAATACATAGGATGGGAGGGGAAAAATTCAAAATTCAAAAATATTCATAGAGGCGAGATGGTATGAAGGATAATAAAGACTTAGTAGTTATAACAGCAAATGTGAATGGGAAAAACTCTCCCATAAAATGGAAATGGATAGTAGAGTGGATTAAAAACCTAAATTCTAAAATATATTCTCTACAAGAAATACATTTAAGGGGGTGGAGCCAAGATGGTAGTATGAAGGCAGGAATTACCAGAAATTCATCCCCCCCCACAAAACTCCAAAAGTCATCAAATTATGTTTCTAGTCAAAATCAGAGGTGTAGAACCCAGAGAAAACCTGAGTGGTGTCCAAGGTAACTTAGAAGTTCTACAGGAAACGTCTGTTTCACTAGGTCTGGGGGTTGGAAAAAGCAGCAGCTGCAGTGCAACCACAACACAGCTCAGCAGGCCAGGAGCCTGGGTCTGTGGCAGAGGGGGCAGTTTCCAGACCTCTTGGCCCAGGGATCACCAGATGCAGCTGGAAGTGGTGGTGAGAGAACTCATTGGCCTCAGAGCAGCCCTGTAGAGAGAACTTGCAGCAGGAATTAGCAGAGCCACACAGCACTTCCAGAGCTCAGCCCACAGATAGGAAGCGAGTCAGGGAAGACTGCAGAGTTCTCTCTGTTCTCTCTGGAGCAGTACTCTGCTCTTTCCCCACACTCAGATACAGTTTGCAATTTGGGCTCTCATGGCACCATAGATAAACAGTGGTCATCTACACCCCAAAACATAGGCAAGAGAGCATTCAGAACCTTTCCTCAGACTTTGGAGGAATTAAGGTACCTGTGGATTGTCCCCAAAACCCCCCAAAGCCTTGGAAATATGGTAAATCAGTCATAGGCTGAGGAAATGAGCAAACAACAGAAAAAAATCTGATTATGGAAAATTTCTTTGGTCCTATGGAGAACCAAAATGCATACTCAGAAGATGACAAAGTTGAAGCTTCTGTATCTAAAACCTCCAAGAGAGGTAGAAAAATGGGCTCAGGCTATGCATGAGCTCAAAAAAAGACTTTGAAAAACAATTAAGGGAGGCAGAGGGAAAATTGGGAGGTGAAATGACAGCAATGCAGATAAATCATGAAAACCAATCAACAGCTTTGTGAAAGAAATATAAAAAATACTGAAGAAAATAATGTTAAAAACCAGTTTAGGCTAAATTGAAAAAGCAGCACAAAAGGCAAATGAAGAGAAGAATTGGCCAGCTGGAAAAGGAGATAAAAAAAACTCTCTGAAGACAATAGCTCCTTCAAATGTAGAATGGAACTAAAAGAAGTCAATGACTTTGGAAGACATCATGAAGAAATAAAGCTATACCAACCCCCCATCTCCAAATTAGAAGAAAATTTTAAATATCTCATTGGAAAAACAACTGACCATGAAAACAGATCAAGGAGAGATAATTTTAAAATTTTTGTGATACATGAATGTCATGACCAGGAAAAGAACCTAGTTTCATTTTTCAAGAAATAATACAGCAAAATTGCCCTGACATCCCAGAAGCAGAGGGTAAAATAGAAATTGAGGGAATTTAATGATCACCGCCTGGAAGAGATCCCAAAAGAAAAACTTTCAGGAATGTTATAATCAAATTCCAAACCTCCCAAGTGAAAGAGAAAATACTAAACATACCAAAAACAATTCAACTACTGTGGTTCTATAGTCAGGATTACACAGGATATGGCAGCAGCTACATTAAGGGCTCATAAGGCTTGCAATATGATATTATGGAAGGCAAAAGATCTTGGTTTACAACAAAATATCAACTATCAAACAAATTTGAACATCCTATTCCAGGGGAAAAGATGGACTTTTAATGAAGCAGGGGATGTTCAAATTTTCCAGTTGATACAACCAGAGCTGAACAGAAAGTTTGATCCCTACACATAGGACTCGGGAGAACCATGGAGAAGTTGAATGAGAAGGACTAATTATAAGGAACATAATGTTGTTGAATTGTTTGTATTAGTGTATGCAAAAAAATACTGATAACTCATATGAACTTTTTCATTTATAATAGCATATATAGACAAGGCACAGGAAAGAACTGAATATAATGGTATAATATAGTAAAAAAGATGAAGTCAATGGGTGATAAAGAAAAGTTCTGGAAGGAAGAGAAAGGAGAGGAAGAAGAAGCTAAGATATTTCACATAAGAAAAATATTTTACAATGGATTGGAATGGAGGAAGAAAGGAGGAATTAGTGAGCCTTTATTCTCATCAGAAATGACTCAGAGAGGAAATAACATACACATTTAATGGGGTATAGAAATATATCTTACCCTAGGGAAAAATGAGAGGAAATGGTTGGGAGAAGGGGGAATAGTGGGAGGAGAGGGGAGAGTAGGTGATAGAAGAGAGTGAATATCATGGGAGAGGGTACTCAGATAAAACATAATTCTGAGCAAGGACAGGGTGAAAGGAGAGAGATAACAGAATAAATGAGAGTGGGGAGGAATACAGTGGAGGGACATATAGCTAGTGATAACAATTGTGGGAAAAATAGCAAAGCAGCTTGTCTGGTGGATTTATGATAAAAAAAGGCAACTCATCCCAGAGACAGAGCCATTGGAAACTAATCACAGACTGAATTAAACTGTTTTTTTCTCTCACTATTCTTGAAGCTTCTCATCTTTCTGTGGGGGGGGGATTAGAATTTATGTTTACTCTCACAACAAGATTATTTTAATTATATGAAATAAATAAACAAAAAAACAAAAGAAGAAATAGATTTGAGGCAGAGAAATACCCATGAGTAAAGGTAAAAGGTTTGAGCAGATAATATTAGGCTTCAGTTGAAGTGAAAAAATCAGGGGTAGCAAACAAAGCAATTACAAAAATAGATCTCATTGAAAGGGATAAGGAAGCAAACTATATCCTCTTAAAAGGTAACATAGACAATGAAGAAATTCCAATACTTAATATTTGTGCACCAAGTGATTCAGTATCTAGATTTTTAAGAGGAGAAGTTAAATGAATTACAGGAAGGCATAGACAACAAAACTAGTCTAATCAGAGATCTCAGCCCCCTCTCTCAAAATTAGAAGAATATAACAATAAAATAAACAAGAAGTATATTAAAGAGGTAAATAGAATGTTAGAAAACTTAGACATGATAGATCTCTGTAGAAAATTAAATGATGATAAAAAGAAATATATCTTTATTCTGTGGTACATGGCAGTTACTTAAAAATTGACCAGGTATTGGGGCATTGTAAAACTCATAATCAAATGAAGAAATGCAGAAGTATTGAATGTATTCTTTTCAGATCATAATACAATAAAAATCATGCAACAAAGTGTCAGGAAGAGATAGAACTAAAACTACTTGGAAACTAAATAACTTAATTTTAAAGAATGTAAGGGATTCTTGTGTGTGGAAGTACTGTAAACTTTTATCACCTGGTATCCTTTAGCACCAGAGCATTGTTTTACTGGTTAATTGGAGAGTGCCATGGGTGTGGGAGTGGACCAGGGAATGGAAAGGATATTTAAGTACTTGTATTCTGGTAAAAAAAATGGAGAACTTAGAGAACTTTCCATCCTTTTCTCCCACCTCTTCAATATTCGTTTTCATAAGGATAAACCAGCCAGCAGAAACCCCACAAAGGGCACATGAACAGGGAAACAAAATCAGATCAAGTCCAGGATAAGGACCATCAGATACAAGCAAGGAAAAATTCCAGGTGACATGCTAGAGAAAAAAATTACAGAGAAGGTAACAAGTCAATTGTTATCTAGAGACAGCCATCAGGGGTACCTGAAAGGGAGTTTGAACAAAGAAGTGTGGAGGAAATGGAAAGTAAGAGGAAACAAATAAGTATTCATCCTTGAGGAGACAGCAAAAGTAAGAAGAAACAAAGAATTCCAAACCTCCAAATTCCAAACCTCCCAAATGAAAGAGAAAATACTAAACCTTACCAAAAACAATTCAACTACTGTGGTTCTATAGTCAGGATTACACAGGATATGGCTCATAAGGCTTGCAATATGATATTACCGAAGGCAAAAGATCTTGGTTTACAACAAAATATCAACTTCAAACAAATTTGAACATCCTCTTTGTATGAGAGATATGTTTGAGAGATAGACTGCTGCTGAGGAAGAAGTGCTACCTTAGACTTCACTTCATGCTGGATCTCCAATGCTGAAGTTGAAGTGAAATATCTTTGTATGAACATCCCCTGCTTCATTAAAAGTCCATCTTTTCCCCTGGAAGAGGATGTTCACATTTGTTTGATAGTTGATATTTTGTTGTAAACAAAATGTAAACAAACATCCTCTTTGTATGGCTGCTGCCATATCCTGTGTAATCCTGACTACAGAACCACAGTAGTTGAATTGTTTTGGTAGGTTTAGTATTTTCTCTTTCATTTGGGAGGTTTGGAATTTCAATTCAACTTCAGCATTGGAGATCCAGCATGAAGTGAAGTCTAAGGTAGCACTTCTTCCTCAGCAGCAGTCTATCTCTCAAACACCAGTGCCAGGAACTGGACGCAGGGGACCTGTTGGTCATTCCTTTTGTTTTCTGCAGCCTACCTGGCTGCATTATGTGTCCTAAGGTGCAACCCAAACCCCTAAACCTAAAACTAACTTCAGAGACTCCACATGGGTGCTGCCAATCTTGAAGTTTACTCCAGCACCCACAATGATTTCCAGTCCTGACACCACAATGAATTCCACTCTCCAGCCTAAAACTATAATCAAGTTTGCTATGACCCATGTTCTATCACCAGAACGCTGTGAAGTATGCACTAAATGCACTTTCTTTGTTGAGAGCAAAAATGTCACATGCTATTGGACAGTTTGTAATGGTGCTGCCTACTGTTCAGAAAATGCAATAACTTCAAATTGTACTGTTGCTAACAACTCAAGTAATTTCAAAAGCTCTCATTCTCTGCCACTCACACCCTCTGCAGAGGGAGGGGGGAGGGAGAGGGGAAATTTTCCTTTTTGGAACTTCAAAACTCATTCCTATATCTCAGAAGGTATGCATGCTGTGCTGCAGGAAGGGTAAGACTTACCCCCCCCCCCCCAAAAAAAAACCCCAAAAACTTATTTTAGAAATCAAGGAATGGGCAGCTAAGTGGTGCAGTGGATAAGAGCACCTGGCCTGGAGTCAACAGTACCTGAGTTCAAATCTGACCTCAGACATTTAATATTTACCTAGCTGTGTGGCCCTGAGCAAGCCATTTAACCTGATTGCCTTGCAAAAATAAAACCTACCAAAAAAGGAATCAAGGGAACGCCATACCATCTTCCTGGTTTGGCGGTGGTTGGGCAATGCCCACTTTTTTCCTTAGGCTATCAATTGGGAAGCTCTGTCATCAATTAGTTAAGAAAAAAAGGTGAAGAAGACTTTTTTTCTCGGACTGGTAAATTCAGATTTCATTTTTTGAATTAAGCCTGTGTCTATGGCTAGTAATATGTGTGTGTGTGTGTGTATATATATATATATATGTGTGTGTGTATATATATATGCATATATCTGCCAAATTCTTTCTATATCACTAGTTTGTCATTGATACCCAAACAAGGAAGAGTTAAAATATTCAGATAGACCAGTTTCCCATGAATATGAATGCAAAAACTTTTAAATTAAATATTAGCAAAGAGATTACAAATTATTACTTGGATCATTCATTTTGATGAAGTAAGTTTTATATCAGATTGTAGGGTTAGTTAAATATTAGGAAACTTTCAGCATAAATGAATATAACAATAAGAAATCTAAGAGAAATAATATGATTAACTCAATAGTTGTTGAAAAAACTTTTCAAAAATTCAGCACCATTTCCTATTTAAAAACATGAGAGCATAGAAATAAATGGCATGTTTTTTTTTAAAATGATAAGTAGGGGTGGCTAGGTGGTGCAGTGGATAGAGCACTGGCCTTGGAGTCAGGAGTACCTGAGTTCAAATCCAGCCTCAGACACTTAGTAATTACCTAGCTGTATGGCCTTGGGCAAGCCACTTAACCTCATTGCCTTGCAAAAAAACCTAAAAAAAATTAAAATGATGAACAATATCTACGTAAAGTCATCAACAAGCATTATATGCAATGGGGATAAATTACTAACAAGATAAAATGCTAAGAGATAAAAAGAAAAAAATCCATTTAAAATAACATCAGATAACATAAAATACTTGGGAGTCTATCTGCCAATGTAGACTCAAAAACTCTATGAAAGCAAGTATAAAACATTTCGCCCAAATAAAATCAGTTCTAAATAACTGGGCAAAAGTCAGTTGCTCTGCTCATGGATAGACAGAGCTAATATAATACTGACAGTTCTTCCTAAATTAAATTATCTATTCAGTGCTTTACCAGTCTAACTTTAGAGAGATAAAAGAAAATTATAACTATATTCAGATGGAGAAACAAAGGGTGAAGGATATCAAATGAATTAATTAAAATAAAATGAAAGGAAGGAGGTCAAGTCACATTAGATCTCAAATTATATTATAAAGTATCAATCTTCAGAACTATTTGGTTCTGGCCAAGAAATAGGGTGGCAGATCAATGGAATACATTAAGTGCAAAAAACCCCCAGTAAATGTCTATAGTAATCTGTTCTTTGTTAAACTCAAATAGTCCAAGTTCTGGGATAAGAATTCACTCTGATAAGGGGGTTCATTGAAATCTACCTTGAAGAAAAGTTCCTAACTCAGAGAGAGCTAGAACTTCTGAGGAGAATATGATTTGGTCTGCAATCCTGTGAAAAACTTCTTAGAATAGATCAAAAAGTAGTTTAAAAATCATTTGAAAAAATTAGGAAAGAAACTCAAGAGAAAACTTATACTTTGCAAGAGAAAATTTTCATTTTACAACAAGAAAAATGAAAATACAATTGGACAAACTGGCAAAAATAAAATAATTCTCTCAAAATCAGAATTGAGCAAATGGAAAATTCCTTCAAAAATAGAATCTAGCACTTGGAAAAGGTTTGCAAAAGGTAAATGAAGAAAATTCTCCTCTAAAAAAATTGGAATCTGTGGATACTAATGACATTATGAAACAACTAGAATCTGTAGAACAAAATAAAAAAATGAAAAAAAATGTAAAATATCTCATAGAGAAAACTGACCCATAGAATATATCTAGGAGGGACAACTTAAGAATCATTGGGCTTCTTGAAAACATAGAGGAGGGATAAAAAAGGCTGGACTATATACTTCAGGATATAATGAAGGAGAATTACCCCGATATCATGGAAACAGACGGCAAAATACTTATTGAAAGAATACATCAATTGACTCCTGAAAGGGATACCAAAATGAAAACACCAAGGAATATTGTGGGCAATTTCCAGAACTATCAGATAAAAGGGAAAATCCTGCAAGCAACCAGAAGGAAATACTCTAGATAGCAAGGAGCCCCAGTAAGGATTACACAGGACCTGGTTGTTAGGGATCAAAGGGTCCGGAATATGATATTCCAAAGAGCATAGGAGCGTGGAATGCAACCAAGAATTCACTATCCAGAAGAACTGAGCCTTCTCTTCCAGGGGAAAAGATGGACATATAACAAAATAGATGAAAAGACCAGAGCTAAATTGAACATTTGAACTTTAAAAAGGAGACTGAAGAGATATATAAAAAGAGAAAAAAGAGAAAAGAAAAAAAAAACTGTTAACCAATAATGTGAAACTGACTCTATCACCTCCCGGGAGAAAGATTCTCATAACTTTTGAGAACTTAGAATATACTTAGGCAGAAGTAATGCACACCCACAACTTGTCTGTGATTCTGATAGAATGATTTAAAAATGATATCTCATTAAAGAGATGGGAGGATGGAGGACTTCGAATGGGGTAAATTATATTACATGAAGAGTTACAAAGGACCTATTGCAATAGAGGGGAAGAAGGGAGGAGTTGAGAACTTCCTGAATCTTACTCTCATGAGACTTGGCTCAAAGAAGGATTAACATACATACACTGAGTTAAGCTTACACTTTAAGTATTATAGGGGAAAAGGGGAAGGGAGAGGAAATGAGGAACTGACAGAAGGAAGGAAAGTAAGAAGGGGAAAGGGGAAAGAAGGGGGTGTAGGGTTGGATATAAGGGGGAAAACACACTGAAGGAGGTGATATTCAGAAGCAAAATACTGGGGAATATGGGTAAGATAAAAAAAGGGGAAAAATATAAACAGGGGAAAGATAGTATGGAGAGCAATAAAAAGTTAGTAATTGCCACTTTGAATGTGAATGGGATGAAATCTTCCATAAAATTCAAGCAAATAGCAGAGTGGATTAAAAACCAGAATCCTACAATATATTGCTCCTTTCAAGAAACTCATTTGAAGCAGTTAGATACATACAGAATAAAGGTAAAAGTTTGGAGCAGAATATATTATGCTTCAGTTGAAGTGAAAAAGGCAGAGGTAGCAAGCCTTATCTCAGAAAAAGCAGCTGCAAAAGTAGATGTCATTAAAAGAGATAAGGAAGGAAACTATATCCTCCTAAAAGGTACCATAGACAATGAAACAATCTCAATACTAAAGTGGTATAGCATCTAAATTCTTAGAGGAGATGCGGAATAAGTTATAGGAAGACATAGGTAGCAAAACTCTACTGGTGGGAGACTTCAACCTCCATCTCTCAGAATTAGATAAATCTAACTACAAAATAAACAAGAAGGAAGTTAAGGAGGTCTATAAGAAATTAAGATTCTTATATGAGTAAGTTCACTCGAGCCTGTATGAGAATGTGCCCTTTCCCCCTGGAACGTGTCCTATGTGATTTGACCACGTTCTTAGAGTCCCAGGAACTAGCTATTCCTTGGAACATAAACAATACTGAAAAGAACTGGCTATTCTCACAGTACTGACCTTAATTATGTTGTGTCTTGCAGCCCTATATGACATCTTCCTAACAACATAACATTTACTGACTTCCTACATTCATGATAAGAAATCTGGGATCCTTTCCAATTGAATTCGGCAACAAACCTTTGTTCTCTCCTAATAAATATCCTAAGACTCCAATCATTCATTATGAAGAAAATGAAGATGAAGAAGAAGAAGGAGAAGGAGAAGGAGCAGAAGAAAAGGAATACCATCCATGGAGAAGACATTCCACCTGGTGCTCCCCCAAATTGGTATTGTTTTCTTTATCTTTCTCTTCTACTTTTGTTATAGTATTAATAATCCTTTCTCTTATATAGATATGTATTATTTGCTATATAGAATATTATTGTAAGCAATCTATTCCTTGCATTATTAAAATACTTTCATTTTAACAGTGTGAGAGCATCATTTACAGGAATGAATCTGAACCTCATTAAAATCACAATACAGGAGGTAAATAGAATGTTAGAAAATCTAGACATGATTGATAATTTTTGAAAATTGAACAGGGATAGAAAGGGATATCCCTTTTCTTTTCTAGGATCTGGAAACCACACAAAAATTGACCATGTATCAAGGCATAAATACTGCATAATCCAATGCAGAAAGGCAAAAATAATGAATACTTACTTCTCATACCATAATGCAATAAAAATCACAAGCAAAGGAGAGATACACTTAAAACTAACTGGAAACTAAAAAGAACTAATTTGAAAGAATGATTGGGGGTGGCTAGATAGTGCAGTGGATAGAATATCAGCCCTGGATTCAGGAGTATCTGAGTTCAACTCCAGCCTCAGACACTTAATATTTACTTAGCTATGTGGTCTTGGGCAAGTCACTTAACCCCATTGCCTTGCAAAAATCTAAAAAACAAACAAACAAAAAGAATGAGTGGATCAAGCAACAAATTATAGATACAATTAATGATCTCATCCTAGACAATGACAATAAAAAGATAACACACCAAAACTTATGGGATACAACCAAGGCAGTTATATGGCAATATATTAATTCTTTAAATGCTTACATGAATAAAATGGAGAAAGAGGAAATCAATAAACTAAGAATGCAACAAAAAAAAGAGAAAGAACAATTTAAAAAAATTAGAAATTCTAAGAGTTCAATGAAAAATTAATAAAAAGAAAAGTTGGATTTCTATTGATCTAATAAATATTATGAAAAAAATAAAATAGATAAACCTTTGTTTAATTTGTTTACAGAAAAGGAAGAAGAAATCTAAATTACTACTATCATGAAAGTGAAGTCACAACCAATGAGAATGAAATTAATATACTAATTCAGTACTATTTTGGCCAACTGTATGCTAATATATTTGACAATCTAAGTCAAATGATTGAATGTTTGCAAAAATTTAAGTTAACCAGATTAAATAAAGAGATAATTAAATACATAAAAAATCCTATCTTAGAAAGAAGAAATTCAACAAGTCATCATTTAACTCCCCCCTCCAAAATCTCCAAGGCCTGATGGATTCAAAAGTAAATTCTATCAAACATTTGAGGAACAGTTCATTCCAATTCTATATAAACTCTTTAGTAAAACAGGTGAAGATAGAACTGTGCCTAACTCATTCTATGCCACCAATATTGTGCTGATACATAAACCAGCAAGAGTCAAAATGGAGAAAGAAAATTGTAGATCAATTTTTCCAATAAATATCATTACAAAAATCTCAAATAAAAATCTTCCCAAAGCGTTCACAGCAAGTTATCCCTAGAACAATACACTATGACCAAGCAAGGTCTATCCCAGGAATGCAGCGTTGGTTCAATATTAGCAATATTGTTAGTATAATTGTCTGTATCAATAACAGAAATCATATGATTTTCTTAATAGATACTGAAAAAAGCCTTTGACAAAATACAGCACCCATTCCTACTAAAAACATTAGAGAACATAGGAATAATTTTATTGTTCCTTAGAATGATTAGCATTATCTATCTGAACCCATCAACAAGAATTATATGCAATGGGGATAAACAGAAGCATTTCCAATAAGATCAGGGGTGAAACAAAGATGCCTGTTATTACCACTGCTATTTAATATTTTATTAGAAATGTTAGATTCAGCAATAAGATTAGAAAAAGAAATTGAAGGAATTAAAATTGGGAAGGAAGAAACAATGTTCTCACTCTTTGCAGAAGACACGATGGTATAATTTAAGAACCCTAAAAATCATCTTAAAAACTACTAGAAACAATTAGAAACTTTAGCAAATTTGAAGGAATAAAATAAACCCACATACATCCTCAGCATTTCTAAATATTACTAGCAAGATACAGGAACAAGAGGTAGAAAGAGAAATCCCATTTAAAATAACTTCGTACAATATAAAATAACTTGGGAATCTACCTGCCAAGGCAGACTCAGATACTCTATGAAAAAAACTATAAAACACTTTTCACACAAATAAAATAAGATTTAAAAACTGAGTAATTGTCAACTGCTCAAGAATAGGCCAAACTATTATAATAAAAATGACAATTGTACCTACATTAAACTACTTATTTAGTGTCTTATCAATCAGACTTACAAAAATTACTTTAATGAATTAGACAAAATTGTAACTAAACTCATATGGAGAAACAAAAAAAATCTATCAAGGGATTTAATAGAAAAAATACAAAAGAAAGTGACTTAGGCCTACCAGATCTGAAATTATATTATAAAGCATCAGTCATCAAAATTGTGTAGTACAGGCTAAGAAATAGAGTGATGGATCAGTGGAATAGACTAGGTGCAAAAGAGAAAGCAGGAAATGATTATAGTAATCTGCTCTTTGATAATCCCGGAAAGCCCAATTTATGGGATAAAAACTCTGATAAAAACTATTGAGAAAATTGGAAGATAGTATGGCAGAAACTTGGATTAGTCCAACACCTCACACCCTATACTAAGATAAGATCAAAATGGGTACAGGATTTAGATATAAAAGACAAACAAAATAATGAAACTAAGAGAACAAGGAATAGTTTACCTGTCAGATCTGTGGAAAATGAAGCAGTTTAAGACTAAGAAATAGATTGAGAGCATCATTAAATACAAACTAGATAATTTTGATTACATTAAATTAAAAAGCCTTTGCACAAACAAAACCACTATAATCAAGATCAAAATAAATGTGAGAAATTGGGAAACTGTTCGTCTACCACTAGTGTTTCTGACAAAGGACATATTTCTAAAATTATAGAGAACCGAGTCAAATTTATTTTAAAAAACTATTTCCAATTTGACAAATGGTCTATGCTTATGCAAAGGCAATTTGCAGATGAAGAAATCAAAACTATCCACAGTCATATGAAAAGTTGTCCTAAATTATTACAGTTTAGATAAATGCAAATTAAAGTATCTCTGAGATATCACCTCACACCTCCCAGATTGGCCAATATGACCAGAATGGACAGTGGTCAATATTGGAAGGGATGTGGGAAATCATTTTTGTGAATTGGTCCAATTTATCTGGGGAGCAATCTGGAATTATGACCAAAGATGCAATAAACATGTGCATACCCTCTGATCTAACAATACCATTACTGGGTATATACCTGAAGAGATCATAAGAAAGTGTAAAAGTATCACTTGTACAAAATTATTCACAGCAGCTCTGTTTGTGGTGGCAAAGAATTGAAAATCCAGGGGATGTTCATCAATTGGGGAATGGCTGAACAAATTGTGGTATGTTTATTTTATGGAACACTATTGTTCTATTGGAAATAAGGAGAGATGGGATTTCAGAGAAGTCTGCAAAGACTTGCAAGTATTGAGGCTGAGTAAGATGAGCAGAATAAAATTATACACTCTAACATTAACATGGGGATGATGATCAACCTTAATGTACGTGCTTATTCCATCAGTGCAACAATCAGGGACAATTTTAAGGTATTTGCAATGAAGAATACGTCTGTATCCAGAGACAGAACTGTGGAGTTTAAACAAAACCAAAAATTATTACCTTTAATTTTTTTTAAAAAAGTTGTCTTATCTACCATATAATTTTTCTGTCTCTAATATTTCATTTTTCCTCAAGGATATACTTTTTTTTGCTCAAGACATTCAGTTTTGATCAATGCAAAGCATAGAAACAATATAAAGATGATCAGAATACCTTTTATGAGGGAGAGGGGTAAGGGAAGGGAAGATTGGGGAAAAATTGTAAATTTCAAAACTTTACAAAAATTATAGGTAGAAAATACTATTGTATTTAATTGGTAAACAAATAAAAAATTATATAATCAAAATTAAGTAAGAATATAAAATGCAAAATACATAATTTTGGTTTCATTACACTAAAAGGGTTTGCACAAATAAAACCAATGCAATCATGATTTGAAGGACTACAGAAAACTTGGAAAGCAATTTTCACACCTAGTGTTCATGATAAATGACTTATTTCTAAAATATATAGAGAGTTCAGTGAAATTTATAAGAATATAAGTCATTCTCAGTTGGTAAATAGTGAAAAGGCATATATAAAAGGAAGTTTTTAGAGGAAGAAATTAAAGCTATCTACAGATACATGAAAATGATTCAAGTCATTATTGACTAGTTAAATGCAATTTAAACAATTCTGAGCATTATCTCAAAACTGTCAGATTGACTAAAATCAGAAAAAAGCAAGATGAAATATATTTTAGAAGATGTGGGAAAACTGGAACACTAATGCATTGTTGATTGAGTTATGAAGGGATACAATCATTCTGGAGAGCAATTTTGCACTATGCCCAAATACAATAAGAATGTGCATAAAGTTTGACCCAGCAATATCACAAATTGGTTTCTATCCCAAAGAGATCATATAAAAAGAGAAAGAAAAGATTCACATGTACAAAAATATTTATAGCAACTCTTTTTGTAGTGGCAAAGAATTGAAAAAGGAGTCAATGCCGAAAAAAATATAGTATGTGAATATGATGGAATGCTCTTTTTCTATAAGAAATCATAAGCAGGTGAACTTCAGAAAAGTTTGGAAAGACTGAACTGAACTATTGCTGAATAAAGCAAACAAATCCCGGAAAAGCAAAGTACACATTAACTGCTATTTTGTGAGATAGTCTACCTTGGTTGTCTCAGCATTTCAATGATCAAAAAAATTCTAAAAAGACTTTTGAAGGAAAATGCAATCCATATCCAGAGAGTAAATTATGGAATATGAATGCAAATCAAAGAAAACTTTTTTTCAATTTTTAAAACTTGTTTTATTTTTTATTTTGCTCATAGTTTTTGATTCTTCTTTCACAATTTAACTAATAAGGAATTGTTCAACATAACTGAACATGTGCAACGTATATCAGATTGTGTTGTTACCATAGGAAGGGGGATAGTGAGAGAGAACAGTTGAAAAATATGGAACTCAAATGCTTACCAGAAGGGAATGTGGAAAATGAACTATTCATGTAATTGAAAAAATAAAATAAAGTAACATTAAAAAAGAAAAAAACAAACCTTGAAGCTATTATCATTGGATTAAAGAATATATTGAAGAAGAAAGAAGGTGCTTTGAATAAATAGACTAAAATGGAAGGGGTCAAGATAATATAGGGTTTTGAACACCAAAAGGAGAATTTTATATTATGTTCAGGACATTATATAGAGTCACTAAATGTTTTTGAACGGGGTGTGCATGGCATGTTTAGATCTACATTTTAGAAAAAATACTTGGGCAGCTAGGTGGCACAGTGGATAGAGCACTGGCCCTGGAGTCAGGATTACCTGAGTTCAAATCCAGCCCCAGACACGTAATAATTACCTAGCTGTGTGGCCTTGGGCAAGCCACTTAACCCCTATTGCCTTGCAAAAACTAAAAAAATAATCCTTTGGCAGTGGAATAATAAATGGATTGGACTGAGGAGAAGAAACCTGTGTCACACAGATCTGCCAAGAAGTTATTGTAATATTTTAAGTGTTAATGGATGAAAGCTTGAGGATATATGTGAAAGTTGTTATGGAGGTAAAATTGGTAGGTCATGGCAACAAATTTGATATGTGTGAGAGAGAATTGGTGAGTCAAAGATGATGTTTACATTACAAACTAGGTTGACTGGGGTGGGGGTTGGCAATTTCTTTTAAAGTAATATAGAAGTTTGGGGGGGGGAAAGTGGCTTGGAAGGAAAAATAATAAGCTCTATTTTGAACATATTAAATTTAAGTTGTGTAAAAGATATCCAGTTCAATCTATCTAAGAGGCAGATTTAAAAAAAAATGAATTTTTAAGAGATATTAGCTCTTGTTAAGTAGACCTGAGAATCATCAGCATAGAAATGAGAATTGAATGCATAAGAACTGATGATGTCACTAAGTGATGTAGTATAGAGGGAGAAGCAAAAAGAACCTAGGGCAGAGACCTATGGAATATCCTCTTGGAATGATTATTACTTTGATGATTATCCAGAATCACAAACAGGTGTGTAATGAGAGAAACAGGAAAGAATGGTGTCATGAAAGCCTAAAGGGAGGACAATACCAGAAAAAGAGCTTGATACACAGTGACTAAGACTGCAAAAAAAGATCAAAAAGGGTAAATTAAAAAAAAGATGATTTGAATTGACAATTAAGAGATTGTTTATAATTTTAGAGAGAGTAATTTAATGATGTGTTTGGAAGACAACTATACTAGAGTTAGGAAAAGAATGGGCAGAACCAATATGCAGTTACCAGTAATAGGTGACTTCAAAGAGTTCAGCAACAAAAGACTGAAACTCTCCTGCTACCAAGAACAGCAGTGCCCAGATCAAATGAAGGTTTTTTAATAAAGCTAATGGAGACAAAGGCATGTTTTTGGTCTGTGTGAATGGAGCCAATAGATAAGGAGGATCAAAAGAATCAACAAATTCAGTATGATGAAAGGAAATCTGTTGGAAAAGTTGGGATTGAATGGAATCAGTATTCCCAAGATGATCTTTTTAATCATGCTCAGTTAGGCTAATGTGGAGCCACTGAAATCACTAACAGGTAAAAGGGAATAGATGACTTTGTTGACTGCATCTTTAAAATTGCCAATACCTTCATCACTTTAATTCACTTTCTGTCATCTTTCTGGCTTTCTGGCTTCACTCTTCTGTAATCATGGATTCCATGAATTGAATTGATGAGAGAGAAAATGCACTTGTCTTTCCTGGCCTATCTTTTTTTTACCATAATTCTGAGACATGGACTTCAGGATGTTTATCTTCTGTCTTCTTTGTCATTTGTTATATTTAGTACAGGTGACCTCCACAGGGCACAAAATTATGAAACTTAGTTAGATTGGAGAAAGGATTGCATATAGTCTGGGGTAGACATTCAGGTTGGCAGGGATGTCCCGAGAATTTAGGGTCCATGAAAACTTGAGGTGGAGGAGGTTTTGATCTTGGACCTGGAACTGTTCTCTATAGGATCCTGGATAATTTACATAGGTAATACACTTCCTCTGGAAAGAGGGAGACTATGTCTCCCATGTGTCGGTGGGAGGCCTATATGATTGTGATTTAATCTTCTGAATAGATTCTTTTTTTCTGGAGTATACCACACAAGTCAGTTGAATTGATATAATTTGCAAAGTATTTATTTGTAGATTGCCTGATTGAGTATTGATTGATAGCTTTCATATTATTGAATCTCTGTAAAGGTTGCCATACTAATACATTCTATATTATTGCTTCCTTTACAAGTGGTGCTATTTTGTATACTATGAGAAATTTGAAGTGATTACATTGTTATTGTCTAGTAGAAAATTTCATATATTGCATTTAAGCATCCTTAGAAAGTTTGCTTTTTGTGAAAGTAAAAGGTCCTACAAAAGTAGAGGGTGAGAATGTCTGTGGAAATTTTTGATATTCATTACTACTTCTCTAGAGAACAAGGAGTTGAAGAATTGGAGGTCATGACATAGTCAAAGAATGGAATGTGTAACTGCAAGGCAGATAGACAATGATTTGTGATCAATTGAGGGAGTTCCAGAGTACATCAACATGAAATGGTGCAATTGTGGGTGATGATGAGATCAAGGGTAGATTTCATCTTTGTATGTGACTGAGGTGGTTTGGAGGAGTAGTTCACAGGAAATCAATAAGTTGAGGAACTGTTATTGTCAGATGCTTGTGGGAGGAGTGCTATGTGTTGTGAAGTCCCCTAGCATAAGGGCATAAGGGCAGTAATTGAAGAGGCAAAGTTTGTGTTTTAGGCACTAAACTCATAGGGGAAGAAGGGGTATGTACTGTTAGAAAGCTACTGGAAGTTTGATTGGAAGGGTGACTGAACCTCTAGGTATTAGAAGTTACTGAATGATGTTTATAGAAGGTTCTGGAATTGACAATGGAGAGCAAAGAGTATTCCACTCCCCCAACCTTGATTAGAGAGAGTGGGGGAGAGTGAGTGAAAGTTCAGTAAGTCCTGAAAAGATAAGTTGCAGTCAGTTGTTCCACTTATTTAGGATTAAGTTATTTTGTCTCAAATTATTTTTTGATTATTTCTTTAATAGAACTTTACTAAAGAGTCTTGTTACATTGTTAATAATTGAATATATACATATTGTCTGTTTTTTCTTAGTTTGTGATTTCTTTATGCCCTAACACATGGTCAATTTCTATAAAATTTCCCTGTACTATTGTACAAGTACTTTTAATTCCCTTTCCATAATTATAAGAGTATTATCACATCTAAATTTTCTAAAATTTTTAATCAGGTCATCAAAATTTTTGTTCCTCTTTTTTAAAATAAGATTTCTTTAGGTCTAACAATGGAGGACTTTTAAGTTCTCAGCTATTATAGTTATACTATTTCTTCTCATAACTCATTATGTTTTTGGTTAAATATTCAAATATGTGTGGTAGACATATATTACAAATAATGCTAATCCATTTTTTGTGGTAACTATCAGCATAATATAATTCCATAGCTTACCTCATTTGCGCTTTTTTATTCTTGTCTTGACCAAAAATATGGTTGAACATGGTCTTATTCACATGATGTATGATAGATTTTGCTCCAGTCTCATTTAATTCTATGCTTGTTTATATTTTAAATGTCTTTATTGTAAATATAGCATTTGCTTTCTAATATTCATCTCTTTGTTGTTTGGGGTATATTAATCTTATGAACATCTAAATTTACTTGTATATTTTCCTATGTTATAGTCTTTTATATTTTTTATCTTTGTATCCCTCTACCATGCCCTTCTGTAGAACAATGATAGTGAAATAGATGGATTCTCAGTACTACTGATCTATACTTAAAACAATCTGACTCTCGACTGTTTTCTCATTTTGCTTAGACCTTTTTCACATTTTCTTATTATATTACTCCATTTTAATGCAACACATCCACAATCCACATTAAATCTAGAGTTAATTTTCTTTGAGTTATTTCTCCTTTAATTTGTACCCTATCTTTTGTTCATTTACTTTTTCTCAGTTTTACTCTTGTTCCCCAATTGAGGAATTAGTTCAACCATTCTCTATTATATTATTTCTTTTCTCTATTTCCCTTTCTTTTTTATCAAAATATAAAAAAGAAAATATAGACATTTTGTCATAACATTAGGACTATGAAGGGATAAACTTCTTTTCTCACTATTAGAATGTGAACATTTCATATTTGTATTGTTCAAACAAATTAATTTAAAAATATTTCTTCTTGACCACTGCTTGCATTTCAAAGTTTCCACTCAATTTTGTGTCTTTTCATCAGTATTGTTTCAAAGTTCTCTCTTTCATTAAAAGTACATTTTTCTTCATAGAATTATACTCAGATTTACTGGATAAATTCTCCTACTTGGTTTAATCTTTTTGCCTAATCAGTTATTTCTGTCCTTCGAAGTAGCAGTCAAATCATACATGATGGTAACAATAATATTTCCTTGATTTGTAAATACTATATCCCTCTGGCTACCTGCAGGATTTTTTTCTTGGAATCACTAAATTTTAATTACTGTGGAAGGTGGGATCTTAGGTGAGAATTAGAGGAACTCAGGGAAACTAGAATGCAAACATGAGGAGTTAAAGCATTTAAAAAATGGGAGACAGTAAGTAAAAATGTTCAGAGATGAGTCTTTTGTTCCAGAAATAGCAAAAAGAACAGTGATATTGGACTGAAGAGTATAATATTTCTGGAAGTTTTTATTTGTTCATTTGGGATTTTTTTCAGAAAGTTACTGGGAGGTTTTATTTTCATTTTTTACAAGGTTCTGATAAGTATAGTTAAGTTTGTTCATGATTACTAGAAATATAATATCCAGTTTTTTAACAGTTTTCAGATAGTTCATTGGATCTTATATTTTTCTCTCTTCAAGATATTTTAGAAGTCATTTTATATGCTATACCTTATATGTTCTTTAATTTTTCTTTTGATTTTATTTTAATACTTCTTATTTTCACAAGTAGTCCTTATATTCTGCTTGATTCATTCAAATTGTCAAGGAGCATATTCCTTGGGTACAGCTTTGAACATCTATGTCTAAGTTTTAACTTCCCTTTCAAAATCTTTCATAATGATTTCTTATTTCTTTTAAACCTTTCATTTTGAACTCTTGGTATTTGCTAGAGTATTTGTGTAATAAATTCAGGCTATATTACTCCTGACAATCCATCATCTTTTTCAGTTTCCATTTAATCAGATTATGATTTATTTCAAGATAAAAATGAGTTAAGAACAATTTTTAATTGACTGAAAACCTGCCAATGTACTTAAATTTTTTCCATGTAACTTTTTTTCACTAATGTGACTATTTTGCATCAAATGAATTTCCCACCCTTTCTATCCAAATCTCCTTAGTACTAATCATGTAACTGCTGATGCAGCTAATTGTAGAATCTTTTCTGATCCCAATAATTTCACTAATCAACCTGCTAATTTGAGTTTTTCATGCTTCTGGTATTAGTCGATTATTTATGGATGTCAGTATAGTGTTATTTCAGAGAAGTCAGAATAAAAGATGAATACAAAGTCTCTTAAACTAGTTGTTACATGCAAAAGTTAGGCCAGTATACAATGATTAAATTTATTATATCTCTTTTTTTCTGGCAATCTTCTATTTATTTGGAAGTTGTTCAGAATAGATCCAAAAATGGAACAAGGAACATATATCTGAGTCAATAGAAGATTGTTTTTGTTCTGGATTGGCATAGTACTAAGGAGATTTGGATAGAAAGGGTGGGAAATTCATCTGAGGCAATGTGAATACATTTATGTAAGCATCTACTTCTTATATCTTGAGCAATAGGTACTAACGATGCCAGTTCATATAGACTTCAGAATAAGTCATTATACTCACAACATTCCATTTGCAATTAATCAAGATTTTTTCTAAACTAAGCTGCTTATTTCTATTGTCAGGTCATTGATTAATTTTATTTTCTGAAGTATTTCACTTACACAAATTTAAGTTATTCTTCAAAAATCTTGATACTGCAACTGGGTTGAAGTATATTGCAGGCAATCTGAAGCATAACAACAAAACATTTCCACAATTGGTATGACCTCAAACAAAATTACTTTCCTGTATAAAATGCCCTAGGAATCTTTCCCTAGGCATTTTATGTTCTGTGTTTATTCCAAATGTTTTAGTACAATCTGTTTTCTTCTCTAGATAGAGAGATTACACTGCTTTGGTTTTCAGTATACCAAGTTCACCCCAATTTTATTCAGCATTTATTGAGTTCCCACTGTGAACAGAACACTGTATTAGGCAGCCTATAATCTGACTTCACAAAAGTGAAGGACATTTCTTTAGCAAGCGGATTTTAAAAGAAATTAAAGTCTAGATATGAAAACTTATTTCTGAACCCTGACTTGACAGCTGAATAAAACTTGAAAGTTAGCTCTTATCATAAAGAGTTAGGAATAAAGTTATACATTTAAAAAGGGAAAACTCAGTCCATACATTGAGTTACTAGAGTTTAATCATAAACTACAGCCCACTTTCTGTTCTTCATACATAATACTCCATCTCTCTCCTCAGTGCTTTGTACTGTAGATCTCTCACGCCTTTAATATTTTCTACACCTCCACTTCTAAAATTCCTGCTTTCTGTCAAAACTCAGTACTAAGGGCACCTTCTACATGTAGCATTTCCTAATGTTCCTACTGCCTGAATTACTTTGAATTCATTATGTGTATATTCCTTGTGTGTATGAATATATATGTACCCACATAAAATATACATATATATGTATGTGTATCTATAACATACACATGTCTGTATATGTAATAGGATGTGTTTTATATGTCCTATAATACCTCCTAATGGAAAAGTAACTCTTTGAGGAACAGGTACTGTTTCCCTTTTCTGTTTGTATCTTTTACCATTAAACAGAAAACTTGACACATTAGTAAGCACAATGGAAGGTTGTTGATTGATTAATTGTCATAAGAATTGATTAGGTGGCCACATTTGGCATAAAAGGAATGGACTTTCAATCTCATTTTGACTTCTTAATACCTGTAGGCATGCAATTTTTCTCTCTATGTTTCAGTTTCTCATCTCTAAATGATAGGGATTGAACTAAATTTCTACCTATTGAAGCTCTTAGATTAGTTATCTTATATCATACTAGATGTTAACATGTCCAAAATTGAACTCATTATCTTTTACCTCAAACCTTTCAATCTGTAAAGGATATTACAATTCTCTTAGTGGCACAGTACTGCAGCATCAATGTTACTTTCTAATTCTTATTCATTTCTGCCTCCTTTAAAAACCAATCTGTAATCAATTCTTATTGGTTCTGCCTTCACATAATATCTCCTATATATCTCCTTTTCACTCATATGTCCGATATACACTGGTGCAAGCTCTCATTGTTTCATACACTGCTTGTGACATAAGATTATTCTCCCTGCCTCAAGTCTTTTCCAGCTCTATTTCATCTTCTACTTAGCTGCCAATGTAATCTTCCTAAAATGCAGGTCTAAATATGTGAAGATCTTTTCTCAGTTATTGGTTCCTTATTATCTCCAGGATCAAAAACAAAGACCTTAGTATTTTAAATGGGATCCTTCCTTCCTTCCTTCCTTCCTTCCTTCCTTCCTTCCTTCCTTCCTTCCTTCCTTCCTTCCTTCCTTCCTTCCTTCCTCCTTCCTTCCTTCTTTCCTTCCTTCCTTCTTTTTGCCTCCTTTCTTCTTTTCAGTCTTTCTTTCTTCCTTTCCTTTTCCTTCCTTCTTCTTCCTTCTTTCCTTTATTCTTTTTACCTTTCTTCCTTCTTTTCTTCCTTCCTTCCTTCTCATTATTTTACGCTTGAATCTCTATGAAGTAATCCATGTAAAAACAATACTAGACTTTTTACTCTTTCTTGCACATGATACTTCATCTACTGATGGAATCTTTTCACCTCAAATCTAGTATGCTCTCACATAGACTATCTTTTGCCTTCATTAGCTTCTTTCAAGACTAAGCTAATATTTCACCTCTACAGCATAAAGTTCAGTTCTCTCCCTAGTGATCTCCACTCCCAGGCCTGCCCCCTGAGAATAACTTTCATTTGCACTATGTATATCCTAGCAAGTACATAATTTGTGTAATCTTTCCTCCTTTTTGCTTCTTTTTGCAGGGATCTTAATTTTGCTTTTTTATTGTATCTTTGGCATGTAGTACATACTTAAATGCCTATTGACTGACCTTCTAAATCTTTAATCATATAAATTTAACTAATTTGTCATAAAAATTTAAGAACAATTACAGATCTCTGCACTTCAATGAAGATCTGAATTACTTTGGATGATGAGAAACTTCTTGTTCCAAAAGTACCCAATTTTCTCTTCATTGCCAATTCCGATATATTTTCCATTCCCACTTTTGGTTCTCATTTTGTGTCTAGATACTGTAAGAACATCATCTATATCACAAACTCAGTTGTGGCTTTTGCATGGCCCTGATATGACCCTTTTATCTTTTTCTTTATACCTTTGGTGATTCCATTAGTTTTCATGATTTAATTACCATCTTGATACAGCTGTCTCCTAAATTCAATGTATACATTCAGCCTTAATATTTTTTTTCCTTAGCTAAGGAATATATCACCAACTTCTTATTAAAACCTTCAAATGGAATGCTTCCTAGGTATTTCAAATTCATCATATAAAAACATAATGACTTTTCATTCAAAACTTATCTTTTTTAATTTTCTATCTCTGCTGTAACCATAACTCTTGTTAGAGTTGCTCATGAACTGAAATAATATAAATATAGAGTACAAATAATTAAAAGCATTTTTACACCACAGTACTATTGTCATCATCATTATTATTATTACTATTATTATTATTATTATTAACTTCTTTCATTTTTCTTCTTTCATCTTCATTCTTGGTTCTTCTTACTTCTTGTTGTTCTTTTTCTTCTTCTTGTTCTTGCTCTTCTTTGTCTTGTTCTTCTTGTTCTTGTTCTTCTTGTTCTTTTTCTTCTTGTTCTTCTTGTTCTTGTTCTTCGTGTTCTTGTTATTCTTGTTCTTGTTCTTGTTCTTTGCCTTCATCTCACTCTCCTTCACATGTTATGCACAATCAATTTTCCATTCTACTTCAATAACTTTGATATCTCTCCTCTTCTTTCATGAAATAATTGCTACTCTGGTCACTCTATTAACAGTTCTTATCAGGACTGCAATATGCTCCTAAGTGACCTTGTAACCTCCAGGCTCTTTTTTTCACTGATTTACATGTCACACAGTTTTCAAAGAGATATTCTTCTTGTACAATTCTCACTTTTTACTCTCTGCCTATTAAACTTCACTGGTTCCATGTTTTGACCTTCATAGCCCATTGGCATCTGTTTTCAGCCTACTCAACCAAGTTTATTATGCCTTGTTGCTTTGCTTTGAATTCCAACCAAAATTTTTCTTCTCTTTTAAAGATGCCATACATACAATTTTTCTTCCTCCCTTTCCTCAAATTTCATACCCTCTAGTTTCCTTCAAAATTCATTTCCAATGCCATCTTCTATGTGAGAACCCTCATATATCTTCCTATCCACCCAACTGTTAGGTTCTTCTAAAATTATCTACCATTTATTTTTATAAATTTTGTATATTTGTGCACAAGTTAATATATGATATTTTGTCTCTGTTTCCCTTAATAGAACCAGGGCTTCTTCAATCCATGATTGCTTCTTTTTTATTTTCCCCAGGACTTAGTATTGTTTTTTGCACAAAGTACATTCTTATTACGAATTGGGTGCTTGAAGTAAAATGACTTTGCATGGCAATTCTGAGGTGTTCAAGAATGAGGCTCAATATTGACTTCAATAAAAACTTGCTTTCCATTTGAAAGAACAGCAACAGACGAACAAAAAGAAAACATCTTGGAAACATCTTGAAAGTATATTGTGTTTTTATAAAAGATGGAAAACTAACTTCAAAACTATGCTGCATTATGAAAAAGAAAGAATAGTACAAAGGAATCTGACAAAGATGTATGATTCAATCCAAAAAATAAACTATGCAATTTTCCATTGAAACAACACACCTGTAAATGCATATCATTCTGTCCCCTTTCTGAGCTGAACATCCACAAAGTGAAAAATGATAAGTAAGTTTCTTTGCTTTGAATAGAACAAAAAAATTAAACTTTCACTTACCAATGGGTCATAGTGAACAGACTATTGGACTTAGTCTTAGGAAGACTTGAATTCATGTTTGAGACTTACTGACTTTGTGAAATACATATATTACTTAACCTTTATGATCCCAATTTTCTTTTCTGTATAATGGAAAATTAATACAAGGAATACATTAAATTCAAAATTTTTGAGGTTCAAATAGTTTGATACTACATATCTCTCATAGTTACTACTTATGCCATCTTGGGCAAGTATTCAAGAGCTTGTCAGAGTTTCAGTTTCTTCATCTGAAAAATGAAATAGTCTAGAAATCTTCTGCAGACCCTTGAAACCCCATTTTTATACTCCTATTTGTGTAAATTGCTGTTAAATATAAGTGATTATCAGAGATGGTTGGCAAATTATGGACAAATGAATGGGAGTCATTGACTCTGAAAATAGGTAAGGGAATGAGTCCAATTAACATGCTAGTTAAATAGAAAACAATCATGAAAAAAACAATTACTCTTTCTCCATGTGTTAATAATTGAATCCCTCAAGGAATAGAGAGAAGAATGTTTCTGAATCTTCTGCCATGCATAGGACATGTGGGTATATCATAGCTTTTTCTCTGAGTATTCAATACATTTTCAATGTTTTATAGAGTTGATATAGATCAAAAACATTTGAAAGTGTTTGACAAAAAAGAAATAGATTGATGCCTTTAAGAAGAAATTTCTAGCAGAAAATAGACTGGGACCTCAAAGAACAATAGCAAAATGCAAATTAAACAGAAGACAAAAAAACTCAGTGAAGGCACAATATAGCTTAAGATAGGACTCTCCCTGACTCGGGGAAAAATCACTAGAAACTATAATTGGATTTCCCTGTAAAGAAGGTGCTAGAACATTCACACAGAGTAATTCTGACTCTGTCTTTCCTTAGTCAAATCACTGAATTGGTTAGGTTCTCTTTTTATATGAGGATGAGATATCTCTAATAGAACATTCAATCATAATGTTCCATTGCAGAAAAGTCTCTGGATCCATCTAATTCATAGCAATCTTGTTTCTAGAATTTTCCATATGTATTTTCCCATTCTTTTTTTTAATCAACTAGAAACAGGATTAAATTTTTTGAAATGAAATGTATACTACAAAATCAAGAAAAATCATTTAATCAAATTTCATCTTTCTAATTTTTTTCTAAAACAGGTAAAGAAAGTGTACAAAATGGAAATGCCTACCAAGTAAAAGTTCCTGTTATATTTAAAATCTAGTGATTAATTTGATTAATAAAACACCTATATAAGTCTTTCAAGTCCTTTAGTATTTTCACCCTATCTGAAGATTCCTACTATAATATTCCTTTTTCAAATAGCTTTATTTTCTCATTCCCCCTTCTCTTTCAAAGGACTCTCTAGAGCAATAATCTTAATCATAAGGACTGAGAATATAATTTTAATAAGGATTAGGAAAGCCTTGCTGTAAATATGAATGCTTCAAAACATGTGGTATTTTCATAATTGATGACAATTGTTAGGTAGCGTGCAATGTGGATAGACATCTGGAGTTAGGCCTGATTTAAAATCTAGGCTCTATACTTAATATCTTTGAACAACTCAATTAATCCTTATTTAACATAGTTTCATCATTTATAAAATGGGGATGTACAAATAGTACTTATATCTCCCAGGGTTTTTATGAGGATTGAATAGTTTATTTTTATTTTTCTTGACAGCTTCCAGAATTGCATTTTATTCTAAATCTGGCCCATAAATTTAATCTAATTTTAATATTATAGGCTCATGCCCAGTCTTCTTCACAAAGGTGAGAAAGTCATCAGGGCTCAAGCCCATCGTAGCTGTGTTTGTCATTGGAAGGAAGTATACCTTTTCATATCCACCTTCCAGAAAAGCAGAGACCAGTACAAATTTTACGTCTCCCTGGTCACAGAAAAGAGCCAAGGGTATGGCACAACCCTGGCCAACTTTTAGCTTTTCTAGCATAGACGATTCATCGGCAAACCTCAAATCTCCACTTCCGACACCAAGTCGCTTGGCCAGATCATTCAAGTTAATCTTCCTCTCGTGAAGGACCGTTACCAACCAATAATTCTTCTTTTTGTCTTTAAGAAACAGGTTCTTACTGTGTGCCCCTTTCAAATACTGGACATGAGGCATAATTTCTTCAACTGTAAATACCTCGGGGGTGCTCCAGGCTCGCGACCGGCTGCGCCTCCAGAGCCGAGCGGAGCTCGGGGCCGGCCATGGCGCGCCGCGGGGCTCCCGGGGCCCGGACAGCTTCCCTTCCCCGCCCCGAGCCTGGGCCCGGCACGCACACGCGGCCGAATAGTTTATTTTTAAAGCACTTGCTACGGTGCCTAGAATATAGGAACTACTATGTCCTGGTGGCTATTCATGCAAATAGGCATCGGGAAAGGGCTACAAAAAAAGAGAAAGATTTCAGAAACAAAAACAATATGTTATCTATAATGAGATTTGAAATTTTGGACCGTAGCATAATTAAGAGAAGTTAGGAGTCTTTTCTTACTTTTAGTAGATCTGTAAAGAGTTATTAAATAATTTTTTTTCCTGAAGCTTTAACCTCAAAGAAAAAGTGAGGATGGAAATTATTGTATTATATCCACAGAGCTAGAGAAAACGAACTACAATGTAGCAAGAAGAAATTTATGAGGCAAAATTCAAGAAATTAGACATTCTATGGTCAAGATATCATATGTGTGTACAACTCTGAGTAACATACAAGGTGAACTGCAGCCCTTAAGACAAGAAGTGGAATTTGAGTTCATAAGTATCCCTAGGAATTTCATAGATAAAGCATTTGGCTGCAATGACACTCTGGAAGGGCAGTATTTATTCAAAATTAACAGATTTTGGGGTTGGAGCCAAAATGTTGGAGTGAAGGTAAGGACTTGCCTAATGCTCTCAATCCTTTAAATAATATATCTAATCAAATGTATGAAGCATGTGTACCTCAGAGTAGCTGAACCCACAAAAAGACTGAGTGAAACAATTTTCTAGCTCAAGACAACTTGGAAGATTGGCAGGAAGAATCAGGGCAACACAGATTGAGATGGAGTGCATCAGCCCCAGTCACACAGGAACTGCCTGGAGGCAATTGTTTCAGTGACAGTAAGTGGTTTCCAGTCCAGGGCTTACCAAGGGTAACTTGGAAGATCAGCAGGAAATGTTTACCTCACCAGGGTAAGATAGAAGTCCAGGACAGCTCAAGCCTCAGCATTGTAGACCAAACCTAACAGACTAGGAGTAGGCCACTGGAGCCCATGGATCAGCACTGGCAGTTGCTTCTGGAGTACTCAGCCCACTGACAGGGGGCTAGAAGGTGGTTACAGGGATCACTGCTATCATTGAGGCAAGACTCTATTGCTTTGCTTATAATCATATCTGGGTCACATTCTGGGGCTCCAATGCCAGGAAGAGGAGCAGAAGCACAACAGAGCTTACTGTCCAAGAAAAGCAGAGAATTTCCTCAAATTTTCAGGGCAGAAAGGAGCACCCACAGACCAGAGCACAGGCAAGGAGAGTAGTCATAACCTCTCATATGATCTTGGAAGATTTGAGAACTTGTAGGTCCTTAGAAGTATGTTTGAAAACATTTGCAAAAACCCTCAAAAAAAAATTGGTACCTGGAAGCAGAGTTCTACTTTAACAAAGACTGAAAATCAAATAATAGGCTTGTGGAAAAACAACTAACTTGAAAATAAATTGGAGACATAATTTAAATTTTTTTGCATCATCTAAAAACCATGATCACAAAGAGCTTTGACTTCATATTTCAAGAAGTTACCAAGAAAAAAATACCCTAAGATCTTACATATAACAAGTAAAATAAAAATCAAAAGAAAGAGATCTCAAAATTGAAACAATTGAATTCTTATTTCTCAGGTCTAAAAGAGAATACTTACAGAAGTCAAAGAGAAACAATTCAGATACTATGGAGGCTCATATAGTATCACATTAAGATTCATGGATTTCATATTAAAGGAAAAGAGGGCCTGGAAGATGATATTTCAGTAGTTAAAAAGACTAGGATTACAACCAAAAATAAACTAACCAGCAAAACTAAATATAATCTATCTGGAAATATTTAATGAAATAAAGATTTTCAAACACTCCTGATGAAAAGTCCACTCTTGAATAGAAACTATGACATACAAACAAAAAACAATAAAGAATCATAAGCAGCAAATCATAAAGGATTCAATTAAGTTAGCTTTTTTAATATTTTAGTATAGGAGTATTATACATTAACCCTAAGAATTTGTCATTTTAAGCGTTTACATATATAGAGGAATAGAAGTGAGAGAATTATCTTGGAATAGTCTATGATCAAAGATCACCTATTACTTATGTAGGTAAGAAGGCATGACGTTGCCTGAACTTTTCCTAGTTTCCCTCAGAAACATTGTGAAATAAAGACTCTAAATGGATTCTGGAATGACAGAACCCACACAAATATGAAGCAAAACAATTTTCCATCTAAAAGCAATTGATAGGGACTTCAGGAAATGTCTATCTCACTTGTGTATAAAAAGAGTGTAGCCCAGCACAGGTGGGGTGCAGACTGTTAACCCAACACAAGATCAGTACACATACCCCTGGCCTGGGCTCAGCATACTAGTAACATAGACGGTTAACATTGTGGCCTCCAGCCACATTTCAAAAAGCAAATCGCTAATCCCCAAACCATAGCCTAGGCAACTGTAGCATAGTCTGAAAACTGCAAGCACCTGAGGTCCCTATGCAGAAAGTCAATGATAAGGCTCCTAGCTCCTAGCATAAGAATCTTGAGGCAGTTCCTCCTCTGCCCCAGGAAAAGTGTTCAACATTTATGAGAAAAAAAAGTCAAAAATAACCCTGGTCAATAAAAGTTATTGGGAAGTTCAAAACACAAACTCAGAAGAGGACAAGAGATATAATGCCTACAAATGGAGCTTCAAAGGGGAACATAATTTGGACTCAAACCCAAAAAACCCTCTTGGAAGAATTCAAAAGGAATTTAAATATCAAGGAAGAGAGGTTGAAGAAAAACTGAGAAAAGAGATTTGAATTAGCAGGAGAATTATGGGGGAGGGGGGAGGAAAAGGAAGAACAAAAAGGGAATTAAGACAACTCCTTAAAATCCAATTGGCCTAAAGTAAAAACAAATCTGATAAAGAGAATTTTCCCTTAAAAATAGACTGACCAAGTGAAAAATCAATGATGAAAATAAATCCTTTAAAAGTAGAATTGGGGGTAGCTAGGTGATGCATGGGATAGAGCACTGGCCCTGGAGTCAGGGTGACCTGAGTTCAAATTTTGCCTCAGACACTTAACAATTACCTAGCTTGTGACCTTTGGTAAGTCACTTAACCCCATTGCCTTGCAAAAAACTAAAATATAAAAAAGTAGAATTGGTCAAATGCAAAAAGGAGATACAAAAACTAACTGAAGAAAATAATTTCTTAAACATTGGAATTATGCATTGGGAACTAATAATTCTATGAGACAAGAAGAATTAGGCAAATAAAATAAAAACAAATAAAAAAATAGAAGAAAATATAAAATTCCTCACTGGAAAAAGAATTGACATGGAATACAGATCAAGGAGAAATAATTCAAGAATTATTGAAAGTCATAAAAAAGAAAGAGCCTGAACAACCTCATTATTTACAGAAAATGGACAAAAATAAATTCAGGGACATAATTAAACTCTCCCTCTATTCTAACAAATACCTTGAAATAATAGCTCTAAAGAAATTTTAGAGTGTCAGAACACGCAAAAAGATGAAGTAAAATTATTTTCCATTTCAAGAATATTTAGAATGTAGACAGAAAATTCTAGTATTCCATGGTCAGAGAGGAGTACAGAGCAAGCCATGCCAATTGAGATCTAGTGAAAGCAAACTAGGAGGTAATCTTGGGTATCAGTGAATAAGAAGGAACAACAGATGCCCTTGAAACTTTCAGCCCAAAGACAGAAAAGGGGTGGAAAATGGTCAGATGGAGATTATAGGGGTTCCTTTACTACCACTGAAACAGAACTCTTGCTTTGCCCAAATTAGATGTGTCATAGTCCTGCATGGAAATTCCAGGACAGTAACAGCACTGTGAAATCATAGCTTGTGGCTCCAGAAAGGTAGAGGGTAAAAAAGAATACTTGTCATCATTCATAGACCAAAGGACAAGGCAGAAGTGTACTATACATCTCTCCAAAGAATATTATTGCCTTTGAAAAACTGAAACTTACAGGTTCCTAGAAGTATCTCTGGAAATAACTGCACATAACCCCTCAAACTTGGGGCATTGTGTTTACCCCAAAAGGAAAGCTTTACTATTACAGTTAAAGTCAAGTAAAAACATAGGAAAAGCAGCAAAACATCCCACCAAAAAAAAAACCAAAAAATAAAACCAACCCTCCCAACCCCTCCACAAACAAAACAACTGCAGCCATAGTAATCGTCTATGATGAAAAATATCAAAACACATACTCAGAAGATAAGAAAGTCAAAGATCCTACATTTGAAAATTCCAAGAAAAATACGAATTGATCTCAGGTCACGAAAAAGTTAAAAAACAGACTTTGAAAATCAATTAAGGTCCCCATTTTCTGTCTTTAAGGCCCAATGGGGTCCACTTCTCAAGAATCGAATAAAAATTTTTCTCTTCACACCTTGAAAAAAAAAAGGAAATCAATTAAGAGAGACAGAGTAAAAACTGGGAAGAAAAATGAGAGTGATGCAGGAAAATCTTGAAAAGTGAGTCAAGATCTTCGTGAAAGAGATACAAAAACAAGCTGAAGAAAATAACCCACTTAAAAAATATTAAGACTAGGACAGTGGAAAGATGGCTACACAAAACTAGAATCCTCCTATTGCTTTTCCCTACACAACATTAAATGAAGCCTTACATGGAAAATAAAGCTACAAATTCCACACAAAATAAAAAGACAAGATTGAAAATGTTTTCAACTGTAGACATCATGGAGAATCTTCAGTGAAGGTCTTTTTTTGTGGAGGGAGGGGAAGGAGGGGAAAATAAAGCCCAGCTAAGCTGCAGAACAGTCGTCAGTGAGAAGGCTTTTAGCTACAATGCAGTTCAGTTCCTGGCAACTACTCAAAGCATAGGTCCTGGCAGCTAGATATCAAGGTAGTAGGGAGGGTTCCAAAATCAAGCAATGTCTGAACACTGGGAACACTAAGAAAAAGACAGGATTGGATTGGTAATAAACCATAACATAGGCAGAACCGGGACATAAAGGAGAAAATAAACCTTTGAACATCTTGGCCTGTGTTAGGCCAGGGATCATTCCCCAACCCCAATACAAAATGATTGGGTTTATACACCAGGAGCAGAGATCAAACAAACAAAATGAGCAAAAAACCTAAAAGACCACTGCTCTTAGAGAGTTACAATACAGATAGAGATGATAAAAATGTCATTTCAAAAGAAGAAAGCAGTGACAATCTTCATACACGCGAAGTCTCAAAGCAGTCAGAATTGTACTCAAGTCCAAAAATATCATAGAAGAACTTAAAAAATAATTTAACCAAGAATAAGAGATAGAAAGAGAAATTCCATTTAATGTAATTGCAGACAATATTAAAGACTTGGGGATCTACCTCCCAAAATAAATCCAGAAACTCTATAAATGCAATTAGAAAGAAATTCTCACAGAAATAGTCAGATCTATGCAATTGGAAAAATATCAGTTGCTCATGATTAGGTTGAGCTAATATAATAAAAATAACAATTCTATCCAAATTAAATTACTTATTCATTTCCATACTAATCAAACTACCAAATAATTATTTTACTGAGCTAGAAAAATAGTAACAAAATTCATCTGATCAACAAAAAGGCAGTAATATCAAGGGAATTGGTGAAAAAAAATGTAAAGGAAGCTGACCTAGCTCTACCAAAACTAAAACTATACTCTAAAGTAGCAAACATCAAAACTGCCTGGCACTGGTTAAGAAATAGAGCAATAGATCAGTGATTCAGGATAGTTTAAAAAAGAAATAATACTAATTGACTACAGAAATCTCCTGGTTAACAAACCTAAAGTCATTAATTTCTGGGATAAGAACTTAAGTATTTGACAAAAATTGTTGGGAAACTGGAAAATAGTGTGGTGAAAACTAGGCATAGACCTACATCTCACACCCTAAGCCCAAATAAGGGTAGATCATCTCACAATGTTGCTGTTCATGTGTACCATGTTCTCTTGGTTCTGCTTCCTTTTTCACATCAGTTCTTCTAATTCCTTCCATACTTCTCTAGAGTTTGACCATTTATGGTTTCTTATGGAAAAATAGTATTCCATAATATTCATATACCATAACTTCTTAAATCATTCCGCCATTTGATGGGAAACCTCTCAATGTGCAATTCTTTGTCACTACAAAAAATAGCTGCTATGAATATTTTGGAACATGTGAGTCTCTACCCATCTTTTTATGATTTTTTCAGGCTACATGTTTAGAATTGGAATTGCCAGCTCAAAAGGGTATGAACATTTTTATTGCTCTTTGGGCATAGTTCCATATTGTTTTCCAGAATGGTTTGATCCATTCACAACTACATCAGCAATGCATTAATGAACCAATCCTCGCACAACCTCTCCAGCATTGATCTTTTCCACTTTTTCTCATTTTGGTCAATCTGAGAGGTGTGAGATGATACTTTATAGTTGCTTTAATTTGCATTTCTTTAATCAATAATGATTTTTATTTTTGATGCTGATAATTTGGTTTTCTTGTTTTCTTTATTCAAATTAATCAAAATTTCATTTATTTTATTGTTTTTTCACAGTCTACTGAGTTTTAGTAGTTCAATAGTTTTCTTACTTTCAGTTTTATTAATTTCTCCTTTGATTTTCAGAATTTCTAATTTGATATTTGAGGATATTTTATTTGTTCTTTTTCTATCTATTTTAAGTTGCATGCCCTTTGCATTGATCTCTTTCTCTATTTGATTCATGTAGGTATTTAGAGATACAAAATTTCCTTTAATGAGTGCTTTGCCTACATCCCATAAATTTTGGTATGATGTCTCATTTCTGTCATGGTCTTTGGCTGAAATTGTTGATAATTTCTATTATTTGTTGTTTGATTCACTCTTTCTTTTAAATTAGGTTATGTTTGCAATTAATTTTTAGTTTATCTTTCTATTGCATTTTATTAATACAATATTTATTGCATTATGATCCAAAAAGGATTCATTTTGAATTACTGCTTTTCTGCATTTGCATGTGAGTTTTTATGCCTAATACATGGTCCATTTTTGTGTAGGTGCCATTATCCCACACAGAAGTCATATTCCTTTCTATCCCCATTCATTTTTCTCCAAAATTCCATCACATCTAATTCTTCGAAAATTTTACTTATCTTCTTAAGTTCCATCTTATTCATTTTTTGATTAGTTCTCTCACTAATATTGTTTTACTGTCTATGTCTTCCTTTAGTTCATTTAACTACTCTCTGCTATACCATGCAAATATGTTTAATTTTTATATTACTTCATTGCTTACACTATAGAAGTTTCCTTCCTTAACCTTTTTAATTAGATCTATTTTTACTTTTATTTTGTTTGGATCAGGATCACTACTTTGTTTTTGTTTTTGCTTTTACTTTTGCTGAAACATAATACATTCTAATACAACCTTTAAGCTTTACCCTGTGTATTTCTCTTTGCTTCATATTTGTTTCCTGTAACCAATATATATTGAAGAATTCTGGTTTTTAATCTAATCTGTTATTCACTTCTATTTTGTCAGAGCATTCATCCCATTCACTGCTATGATTACTAAAAATGTATTTCCCTCCATCCTATCTTCCCCCTGCAATACTATTCTCTCTCCTTTCCCTATAGCCCTCTTCACCAGTGTTTTTATTTATTTATTTATTTAGGTTTTTCAAGGAAATGGGGTTAAGTTGCTTGTCCAAGGCCACACAGCTAGGTGATTATTAAATGATTGAGGCAGGATTTGAACTCAGGTACTCCTGACTCCAGGGCTGGTGCTCTATCCACTGTGCCACCTAGCTGTCCCAGTATTTCTCTTTTGGCTTCTTCCACCCTCAATCCCTCTGATCTTCTATCAATTCCTTCCCTTTTTTTCTTGCTTTCTTCTTTAATTTCTACTTTAATTTCATCTTTAAATTTGCCTTTACTTTGATTTTCCCTCCCTTTCAGCCTCCTTGTCCTTTTTCTCCCCCCACTTCCCCTCATACTTCATTGAAGGATGAGTACATTTCTAAATCAAATTTGGAATATTTATTATTTTCTCTTTGAGTCAAATCTGTTGTGAATAAGATTTTCTCAGTGCTCACATTGTTCCTTCTTTCCCTCTACTCTAATAGGTCCTTTTGTGTCTTTTCTTGTGGTGCTGTTTATCTTCTAATACTTTCACTTACTTCTCTCAGTGTAATCCTCTTTATGTCTTAATTGTTTATGCCTACAATTGTTTTACAATTGTCTTGTACCCATAGTATCAATATTAGTATACTGTGTTCAGTTCTCCTTAGGAGAAGTACAATTATCAAGTCATAAGAATCATCATATCTTATTCACTTCATACCTACATCCTTTGTCCAATATACTCCCCTCATCTCTTCCATTAGAAATAAAATTCCCATGAGCTATAAGCATCAGCACAACATAATCAATTTAAACCCATTCGCTCAGACTAAATATGGTCATTTCAGTTGTCCTAAGAGAAAGACTATTCTCAAGAACTACAGATGTTGTCTTCTCATATAGGGATGTAGATATTTTTGTCTTGTTGACTAACTTTTTTTCTTACTATTTTCCTTTTTATGTACCTCTTGAGTTTTTGATTTGAAGTTCAATTTTTTTGATCTGTTCTGATTTTATCAGGTAAGTTTGAAAGTCCTCTATGTCATTGAAAGTTTCTCTTTTCTCCTGAAAGTATGTTGAATTTTGCAGCGTGGTTAATTCTTAGTTGCAATCCAACATCTTTGCCCTCTATTTTATCATATTTCAGGCCCTTTGATCCTTTAATACAGAAGTTGACAAATCCTGAATAATCCTGGTTGTGGTTTCCCGGTAACTAAATTTCTTCTTTTTGACTGCTTGCAGTATCTTCTTAATTAGCTGAGAATTCTGAAATTTGACTACAATATTCAGGGGTGTTATCATTTTGGAACTTCTTTTTGTGTGTTATCAATGTTTTTAAGTGAATATTTTATCTTCTTTATCTAGGATATTAGGACAGTTTTCCTTGTTGATTTCATGAAAGATATTGTGCAGACTCTGTAAAGGGATAATAGACAGAGTATGTGGCCATGAGGAGTTCATCCTGAGAGTCATTGAGACCTGGGACAACAGGAGTGCTCTGAACTCAGGAAGGAGCTCTGGCCCTTTTCTCTCTTTTGTTCTCCTGCCTTTCATCCTTATCTTGTTGAATATTCTCAGGAAGGATCTTTTGTCCTTATCCCTCTGCCTTTCATCCTCATCCTGTTCAAGTGTCCCAGGAAGGAGTTCTGGTCCTTATCTCTCTACCTTTCATCCTTATCTTGTTGAAGATTCCACATATTCCAGGATACACACCTTTTGTAGCATGCCAGTTATACTTTCACATTGCCTGGAGATGAGGAATGCTGATACAAGGGGACTAGGCTTATATATACCCTTATTTCAACTATGTGAGTCAGAGATGTAGCATATACCTGCAATAAACTCCTTGCTTATCTCTCACTGGCTGACTTTCATTATTGAACATGCAGCACATATCCAGGGGCACTCTTTTCCTCTTTTGAGATGACATATTTATCTGCCCTACCAGAAAAGGAACTTTGCATGGTTAATGTCCTTTTTTTCTTTTTTTGATCATTTCTGCTCTTGGGGCACAGTTTTTTTGTATTATGTACTGGGGATCTGGTTCTTGGCTTTCCACTCTGGTGTCTTCAGTACTTGATGTTTTTTTTCCCCTGTATGAAGATAGCCTAACACAGGCCAACATGCAGTATAAGAATTCATTGCCTCAAATTTTGCTTTTCAAGTTAGGGTTGGGACCCTCATCCTTTGTCTGTTGTTCCACTGTTCTGCCGGAAGGGACTTCAACTGAACTAGGGTGAAGAGTCTCCCACTATCTTTCCAACTCTCCTACTTATACTGAACTTTTCCCCAGTAAGACACACTTTGTCTGAAGTTCCTCCAAGATATCTTGCATTAAAAAAACTATTTCTCTCTGATTTTGTTCTCTTTTGTTTTGATTTTTTGTGGGTTCTGTCAGTTTAAAGTTTGTTTAGAGGCCTCATTTAAAGTTGTCTTGGGAAAAGTTTCAAGAGCTTCCTACCTTTGCTCTAGCATCTGGGTTCCTGAGATCATGCACTCTGAACTCCTCTCTTCTACCTCATCTTCTGCTATTACTCAGCTGTCTGCAACTTTCTCCTCCTTCACCTCTATTTTAAATGATGAACATGCTGTTATTTTCTACCTAGGCTTTATTTTATTTTTCCCTGATAACATATTAAAACAAGTTTTAATATTGCTTTTTAAAACTTGAATTTAAAACTGAATTCTTTCCTTTCTCCCCACCTACCCTAACATTGATAAAGCAAGTAATTAGATGTAGGTTAAAATGATTAGTCTGCAAGACATTTCCATAGTAGTCATATTGTGAAAAAATATGACCCCCCCAGGTAAAACAAAGTATCAAAATAAATAAAATTTTTTAAAAAAAGTATGCTTCAGTCTATATTCAGTCACCAGCAGCTTCATTTCTGAGGAAGGGTAGCATTCTTTTTTTTAATAAAAGTTTTTATTTATTTTGAATTTTCAATTTTTCCCCCAATCTTGCTCCCCTCCTCCCCACCCTCCACAGAAGGCACTCATTTAGTCTTTACATTGTTTCCCTGGTATATATTGATCCAAGTTGATTGTGATGAGAGAGAAATCATATCCTTAAGGAAGAAAAATAAAGTATAAGAGATAGCAAAATTGAATAATACGATAATGTTTTATTTTTCAAATTAAAGGTAAAAGTCTTTGTTATTTGTTCAAACTCCACAATTCTTTCTCTTTTACAGATGGTATTCTCCATCTCAGATATCCCACAACTGTGACTAATGGTTGCACTGATGGAATGAGCAAGTCCATTAAGATTGATCATCATCCCCTTTTTGCTGTCAGGGTATACAATGTTCTTAGGGTTTACTCATCTTGTTCAGCATCAGTTCATGCAAATCCTTCCAGGTTTCCCTGAATTCCCACCCCTCCTGGTTTCTAATAGAACAATAGTGTTCCATGACATACATATACTATAGTTTATTAAACCATTCCCCAATTGAACAACATTCACTTAATTTCAAATTCTTTGCCATCACAAACAGGACTGCTATGAATATTTTTGTGCAAGTGAGGGTTTTGCCCTTTTTCATAAACTCTTTAGGGTATAGAGCCAGTAGTGTTATTGCTGGATCAAAGGTTATTCACATTTTTGTCACTCTTTGGGTCTAAATGAAAATTTCCTTCCTGAAAGGTTGGATGAGTTCATGGTTCGACAAACAGTGTTTTAGTATTTGGGTCACAATCCTTTCCTCTTCTTCTTCTGGAATAAAGACTGTGTAGAGTCATGGCTAGGTGAAAGTATATATATATATATATATATATATATATATATATATATATATTTTTTTTAATAAACTTTTAGACACTGTTCTAAATTGCTCTACAGAATTGTTGAATCATTTCACAACTTCTGAAACAGTGCATTAATGTCTCATTTTCCTACATCCCTTTTGACATTCTTCATTTTCCCTTTTTGTCCAATTACCCAATCCAATGGGCATAACATAGTACCTCAGAATTGTCCTAATTTTCATTTATCCAATCAATAGAGAATTAGAACATTTATTCATATTTCCATAGATACCTTTGTCAATGTCTCTCACATACTATTTTCACAGAAAAAAATGGGTAATGGTACAATCAGATGAATTGGGGAAATAAAGATTAAATTGTGGTAAAGTATGCCCATTTATAGTCTGATGTCAGTTTGGAAATATTAATCTATTGGAATGTGCCAGGAATCTTTTCTCATTCTTATGGTGTTGAAAATTTTTATTAATGACTTGGTTACAGGCATAGATACAGTCCTATTAAATTGTCAACTTGTACAAAGTTGGCAGGGATTACTAAGATTCTGTGTGTCTGAATCAGGATTCAAAACAATTCAAGAATGATCAAATAACTGGGTCAAATCTAATAAGATTAAAATTTTCAGGCATAAAGATAAAAGCTAACATTCATGTTCTAAAAATCACTTTCATAATTTAAAGATGAGGATAAGGGTGTACCTCAATCTTTCTGGAGGATTAAAAGATCTAGATATTTTAATGGACCACAACTTTAATATTAGCCACAAAACTGATATTATACCCCTAAACATTGATCAGATCTTGGCTAAAAAAAGACAGTCAATATAAAGAGTACTTGGTTAGTTCTTGTCCTTTGTTATCAAAGAAGACTAAAATGACATCACCATTTTTGAGACAAAATACCATGTGTCCAACTGTGCTTGATCAGACCAATACATGCTCAATGCTCTACCATAGGTTGGGCACAAATCCTCCATGTGAACACCTGAGGTGGGTATTCTAAGGTTATGGATGTCATGTTTCCTTTAAGTTACATCAATTTTGTCTTCCTCACAGAGTGCAGTAGCTTTAATGATGAGGGCACACCATGCTGGGTGGTTCTGTGCCAATATCTCTCATGTTATGCAATCACTTCTAAAGTTCTTCAATGAGACCTTCAGGCTGTTATCAGTATTGCTTCTTCTAATCCCCTTGTGAGCATTTGCCTTGTGTGATTTCTCCATAATAATAACTTTTTTTGGTGAATGTATGTCTGGCATTCTAACAATGTATACTGTCTATCTTAATTGCACTTTTTCTAGTAATGTTGAAATGTTGGGTAGTTTAGCTGGAGAAAGGACCTCAGTATCTGGTATCTTGTCCTGCTAGATGATCTTCAGAATCTTCCTAAGACAATTTAAATGGAAATGATTCAGTTTCCTGATATGGTACTGTTAGACTCTCCAGGTTTTACAAGCATATAGCAATGAGGTCATCACAATAACTGTAGAATATCAGTCTGGTAGTCAGTCTAATACCTCTGCTCTCCCTCATTTTCATTTGAAGCCTCCCTGAGATAGCTCTGGCCATGTGTGTGTCAATCTCATTGTCAATGTGTACCTTCCTAGAAAGGAACTGCCAAGGTAAGTGAATGTTTCCACAGTTCTCAAAACTTCTTTATTTGCAGTAATTGATGGTTCCACAAATAGATGGTGTCATGTTGGCTGATGGAGTACTTGAGAGTTTTCTTGATGTTAATTGTTAGAACAAAATTAGCACAGGGAACAGAGAACTGATCCATACTTTGCTGCATCTCAGCTTCAGAGGCTGTACTGAGTGCACTATCATCTGCAAATAGAAGATCATGGACCAACACTCTCTCCACTTTGGTCTTAGCTTGTAGCCTTTATAAGTTGAAAAATATGCCATCATTGCAGTAGCTAACCTTGAAAAGCCATGTTCATGCTCAGTGAAGGCATTTAATAACATGACTGAATATATCATGCTAAAATGTATGGGAGCAAGGGCACATCCTTCTTTCACCTTATTGGGAAATCTGGGAAATCTTGAGAGCATCATCCAATATCCAGAAACCTAACATGCATGTCATCATGAAATTGACATACAATACTGATGAACTTCAATGGGCAACCATATTGTGACATAATTTTCCATAAACCTTCATGACTGATGGTATCAAAGGCCAGTCCAATGTACAAATGTCATAACTAGATGACTCCTGTTCCTGGCATTTTTTCCTAAAGTTGTCAGGCAGAAAACAACATATTGACTCTTCCTCAGCTGGAATAGAATCAGCACAAGGCACTTTTTCACTTGAAAGTAGCCTATGGCATTCAAAATCTCTTCTTCAGCAGCAGTTAGGTGGCGCAGTGGATAGAGCACCAGGTGCTGGAGTCAGGAGTACCTGAGTTCAAATCTGGCCTCAGACACTTAATAATTACCTAACTGTGTGGCCTTGGGCAAGCCATTTAACCCCATTGCCTTGCAAAAAAACAACAAAAAACTTCCTCAGTTGGAATTTCAGTTAAGAACTGGTTGACTTCCATTTGAGGTAAATGGTCAATGGCTTCTGCACTGATTGATGATGATCTGTTAAGAATACTCTAGGGTATGTTCAAGGAAGACTGTTACTCTTGGGAGCAATGGAGTTGGAAACAGAAATAAAATGGTAACTTACTACTGAAGACTTGTGCATCTCATGACCTTCTATTCACAAACACTGTTTTCTATTTACCTAAATGCAATAAAGCTTCCTAGAAGCACCCTCATGGCAAATATTGGCATCTACTAGACTAAGTGATTGTAAGACGAGACAGACAGGGCATGAAAGTGACAGAGGCAATGTGTGATTCAGTTGTACTAATCACAGAATCACAGATTAATCCTCTCTAAGCTAAATATTCAAGACAGCAGTGGCAGCCCCAAGGGAAAATTAATACTAGAAATATTAATGTCAAGTGATTAGAGTGTCTCTCTCTCTGAGCAGCAATAGTTTGTTGCTAGTTTGTAAGGAAAACTGAGCCAAAACACAGTTGGTAACAGTGGAGCAGCCAAAGAGGGTGCTGGGTTTCTCAGAGATTTGGTGCACAGCACTACATTTGCTCACTTGGGCCAGAAAACTTGAAAATACCATGACTCATTTGATGAAAATATTGTGGAAATACAGGAATTTCTGAATGAAAAATGAGAACTCCATAGGGTTTACCAGCAGGATTGCACATCTTTTTTTCCTAAGAAGGCAGTATTTGATTGCATCAAAAGGGGGCAGAGCCAAGATGGCCACAGGAGAAGAGCATCTCTTAGGTACTCTCTCTCTCTCTATAATGTTTCGAAACTTGTAAAATAAGGAATATAACTAAATTTACGAGAGACAGAACCAACAGAGGGATCCAGTGAGGCAATTCTGTACCCCAAGCTAACCTGGAAAATAGCAGAAAGGCTCCACTTCACGAGGTTAGAAGCCAGACAGAGTGAAGTAACTTCAGCCTTCCAGAGGCAGCTCCAGGGTATTGGGAGTCTTGCTTATGGCAGTGGGAGGCAGTTTCCTTACACCCTGGGGGGAGCACCAGGCACAACTGGAAGATTAGTGGGGTTGGGGGGTTGCTCTGCCAGAGCAAGCACATGAAACCCAGCCTTCAGAACACTCAGCGTGCAGCATGGCTGAAGCAGCCCAGATCCAGGAACTGAAAAGCAGATGGAGTCAGCAAGCAAGAGCCCCAATCAACTGAGCCTTGAGTGCTCAGCATACCTAAGTTAGGGGAGTGGAGAGAGACTTCTAAGTTCTGTCTTCTGTACCTGGAACAGGCCTCTGGGCCTCTGACAAAATTCATATCCTGATCACAGTCTAGGCTCCCTATAGAACAGCAGCTGCCCTCCCCACCTCAGCCTCATGGCAGTGGGATCTACTTGTGGTCATTCACAGAACAGAATGGGAAGACAGAGCATCACACATGGAGATCCTTGTAGGGGAGATGTCCCAATAATGCTCAAAAACTCAAGAAGAACCACAAAACCAGGTACAGGCTGGGGAAATGAGTAAACAGAGAAAAAAAGAGGAACACCATTGAGAAATACATTGTCTATGATCCCAAAAAGGATTCAAATACTCAATCTGAAGATGAGGAAGTACAAGCTCCTGCAACTAAAGACTGCAAGAAAAATAGAAATTGGATTCAGGCTATGATAGAGCTCAAAAAAGATTTTGAAAATCAAGTGAGGAAGATAGAAGAACAATTGGGAAAAGAAATGAGAGAGATGCAGGAAAAACATGAAAAAGAAGTCAACAGCTTAGTTAAGGAGATCCAAAAGAATGCTGAAGAAAATATCATATTAAAAACCAGCATAGGCCAAATGGATAAAACAGTTCAAAAAGTTATTGAGGAGAAGAAGAATGCTTTAAAAAGCAGAATTGGCAAGATGGAAAAAAGAGATAAGAAAGTTCTCCGAGGAAAACAAATCATTTGGAAGTAGAATGGAACTAAAGAAAGCTTCTGAGTTTATGAGAAGTCAAGACACAATACTTCAAAACCAAATGAATGAAAAATTAGAAGAAAATGTGAACCATCTCAATGAAAAAAACAACTGATCTGGAAAATAGATTCAGGAAAGATAATTTAAAAATTATTGGAATACCTGAAAGTCATGGTCAGGAAAAGAACCTTGAAATTATTTTTAAAGAATTACTACAGGAAAATTTCCTATATATCCTAGAAGCAGAGGGCAAAATAGAAATTGAGAGAATCCACCAATCTCCCCTGGAAAGAGATTCAAGAAAAAAAACAACCCCCAATAATATAGCCAAGTTCCAGAACTCCCAAGTCAAAGAGAAAATATTACAAGCAGCCAGGACACAATTCAAATATCATGGAGCTGCAGGGAGGATCACACAAGACTTAGCAGCAACTACTTAAAGGCTCATAGGGTTTGGTTTATAATATTCTGGAAGGCAAAAGAGCTCAGAATGCAACCGAGAATCAACTACCCAGCAAAATTGAATATCCTCTTCCAGGGAAAAAAGATGGATTTTCAATGAACCAGGGTAATTTCAAGTATTCCTGTTAAAATGGCCAGAGATGAAGAGCAAGTTTTATCTTCAAATACAGGACTCAGTTGAAGCACAGAGAGTGGAGGAGAAGGGTAAAATATGAAGGACCTAATGATGATAAACTACATGTATTCCTGCATAGAAAAAATGATACTGATAATACTCATAAGATACTTCTCATTTAATAGAGCAGGTATAAGGAGCTGTTTTAGATGAAGCACAGGAGAGAACTGAATTTGAAGATGTAATATATTTTCAAGTCAGTGGCTAAAAAGTAAATGTAATGGGAGTAAGAGGAAAGAAGAGGTGGAATAAGCAAAGATACTTCATATAATAGGTTTTTTAATTACAATGAGCTACTGCAGTGATATGGAAGGGGGAAAGGCAAGGGGGATAAGGAAACATTTGCTCTCATCAGAGGGGCTAGGAGAGGAAACAGCAGATATATATATATATATATATATATATATATATATATATATATATACTCAATGGGGTATAGACATCTAGAGTAAGAAGGAGAGAAGGGGGACAGGGGGAGAGGGGATGTGAGTGATGGAGGACAGGGTGGACTGTGGCAGAGAGTGGTCAGATACAACACATTTTCTATTTTACTTATTGAAAGGGGCTGGGATTAGATGACCTGTCTGGGACCACAGGACCGGGTGGTTGTTGAGCCTTAGGGGTGGTATGTGGGCTTGGGCCCTCTTGGCCTCAGGGTTGGTGATCAGTCTGCTGTACCACTCAGCTATCCTACAGCACATTTAAGAGGAGAGACAGAGTAAAAGGAGACAAAAAATGTAGTGTATGGTAGTGGGGAAGTATGAATGGAGGAAGTTGTGATCTGCAATAGCAAGAGTGGAAAAATATGGAAGTGGTTTTTGTCACAGATTTATCCTAAAGGATGTGATCCACTTGGAACAGAGCTGGTGGTGTTGGAACACAAACTGAATCACATTATTATTATTATTATTATTATTATTATTATTATTATTATTATTATTAATTATTATTAGGGGGTTGCAGAGCAGATGGGGTTGGGTGGCTTGCCCAGGGCTGCACAGCTGGGTGTCTGAGGCCAGATTTAAACCTGGGTGTTCCTGACTCCAGATCTGGTCCTCTGTACACTGTGCCACCTGGCCGCCCCTATTATTATCATTATTTATTTTATTTTGTTTTATTTTATTTTATTAATTTTATTTTTTTAGTTTTTGCAGGGCAATAGGGTTGGGGTGGCTTGCCCAGGGTCATACAGCTGGGTGATTGTTTGGTGTCTGGGGCCGAATTTGAGCTCAGGTACTCCTGACTCCAGGGCCAGTGCTCTGTGCACTGTGCCACCTAGTTGTGCCTATCATTATTATTTTTTAATTTTAATTTTAATTTTTTCTTCTTTCCTTTACTTTATTGCTCATAAGGGTTTATATTTTTTGGGGGGAGGGGATATTATGTTTGCTCTTAAACAAGAATATTTCAATAATGTTTAAAAAAACATCATTTATATAAAAATAAAATAATAAAATAAAGTTTATATAGCAAAAAAGAAAAGTACAAGAAAAGCTTAGAGATATACAGGATTCTTGGCTCAATAAGAAGGCAGATGAAATTCAATTTTATGCAAACAGTAACAAACAAAAATGCTTTTATGAGGCCTGAAGGCTATTTATGGGACAAAGACTTATGGTGCATTCAGTGCTGATGGATCCATATTGATTAATGATAGGGATATGATCCTAGAGAGATAGATGGACTAAAGAAATATTTGTCTTTATTTATTCTTCTCTCTGCTTCTTAGAGCAATGTGTTCAATTTGGAAAACTAAATATCAAGAAAGTTATTGGTACCCTTAAGAGTGTACACAGAGGTCTAATTGCCATCATATAAAGTCTTACTCCATAAAGAATCCATATAATCTATGAATCAGTTGAAGGAGATGAGCATTTTTTAACATGAAGAAGAGACGTATGAGGGGTGGGGGAAGAATTGGGATTTCAAAGATTATAAAGAATGTCACATGAATTAGAAATTATCCTAGTTATACTTGACCGGGTATGATAGTATTTAGAAGAATAGGGTAGAAGTTTCATGCAGAAAAACATTAGGTTTTATCTATGGAAAATCTCCCTGAAATTAGATAAATATAATTGGAAGGAATGGTCTTCAGATACAATGTATTCCCTCTTGTTTGGAATTTAAATATCCCCCCCCCCCCCAATGTTAAACGACTTTACTAAAGGTCTTTTTTAGGATTCAAATCACTCTGGTATGGTACATTCTTTTCAGGTCTAGGTAATAGATTTTGGCGGGTGAAAGGAATAGAAAGTATTTCCACTGATGCTTCTTGTAGAGGGAAGAAAGGCTAAAGGTCATCATTTTCCTCCTTTGGGCTCAAAAGCAGGGGATTTCTAGAGAAGAACTAAGCCTATATATAAAATGTATAAAACAAAATAAAGAATCAATATGCCCTTTAATTGCTAGTATTAGTCTTTAAAAAAAAGGGAGAACTGGGTGAAATTTGAGACTAATTAAAGACAACAACAATAACAACACCAATAACAACAAACTGAAAATAAAAAAAACTTTGATTAAGGTTGAAAGAGAAATTTGCCAGATTTATATAGAGGAGAGATCCCTAGGAGCAATCCATTTGTGATAGTAGGAGTAAATACTATATTTAAAATGCAGATATACAAAGGTTCCATAAAACTGATTTCTTCAATTGTCATGGCTCTTATAAAATCCATAGGAGGAATCTTTAGTACCTAGATAAAGAAGTGTCTTCTTTGTCATCCTACCACTGATAAAATTAGGAAATATGGTTTAAAAAAGTCATATTCCTAGGAACCAAGTTAATCAAAGTTTATCTCAACTAAAGCCTTCAAATTACCTAACCCAGAAAAACTTGAGGAACTGATTGTAGACAAACATGTCTAATCGGTCAGGGGAAAAGGCATGCTTCTATAAAAATCAAGATTTAATTATCTGCTTGCAAATCTTTAAAGACAAGTTTCCCTGTGTAAAATTTTTGCAATATTACAGCTTTGCCCTCTATTTCCTTTTATAAACTCTTTTATATTATCTATGGTGATAGCAATAAAACCTTTAAAAAACTTATAAGAATTATCTTTATTTATAAAAAAATAAAGTGTGGCATGATACAGCAGATCCATGTCACCACACATATTTAAATAATCTGAGAAATAGAATGAATTCACAAAATTACAGAAAGGAAACATAAATCACATAGATATTATGGAATTACACATACAATCAGAACATTCACAATGTGACCTAGAAATTAATTTTGCATTAAACACACTTAAGATTTGTTTTTTAAATAAAGAACTCATTTACTAAACTGCTGACTAAGCTGAGTTACTACATTCTATCTATTTTCTATAAAGTTGTGAATAGTAGTATGAGTGGAAGATGGTTCTTTCTTTGAACAATAATGTAAATATTCTCTGATATCATTGGAAAAATTGACATTACTTTTGTCTTCTTGAATTAGAGGAAAGTGATGATTTTTATCTACAGAAAAGAGAGTGTTCTAGCAATAAGTGATAGATACATATAGCAGTGGAGTGAAAAGATAATGTTCCATTCTCTGATGTCTGGCAGAAATATAAGGCTAAAATGCTTTAGTATAATTTTCATTATGAGACTGAGAATCAAAAGACTTATTGGGAAACTAGAAAACAGTCTATAATCACCAACATTCCCTTGAAAAAGCTTATTTTTATTATATTATTATTAATTATTATGTTTCCATAATATTTGCCATATTTAAGCACCCTTAAGACTTTTTACTTTTTTGGAGGGAGGGGGCAAAGCCAAAATCCTGTTTGAATATAAGAACCTTGTGAAGGCTTAGGGAAGTAAAAGAATTGACAGCAAGGTGATATGAAATGGTGTTTCTGCTCTTGTTTTTGTATCTGACTTCATTATTCATAACTCTGGTCCTGAAAATGGTGTCTCAGTTTAGACTGTTTGTAAAAGTCCAAATTTTATTCAGCACAGATTAGATAAAATTGGACATGAACTGTGAATTGGTAATTTATGCACCCTAGGTATGCTCAAGAATTATGAACAAGGTGACCTGATGGTATTTCTGAATAATTGGTTGTCTAGCTTACTAGGAAATTTCACCTTTATTACCTCAGCATGGTACCATCCCTGTAATAGCTCATCAGATCAGAACCCACTAAGAAGTTTTCTACCAGTTTGTGTCTTTCTCAAACTCAAAAATATTGCTGAAGGATAGAAAAATGCCAACAAATGAAATATGCATTTTTTTCTGAATTGGGATTCTAGCTATTAACATGAAAACTATCTTGAGTGAACTAGCCAAGAGAACACTCTATGTTTATGAACATAAATAGGATTATTTCACTTCCACATTGGAATGACTTCCTCCAAATCAGCTGAAGTTCTTATACGTCCATCAATTGCCCTGCAGTTATAAAGAAAATTGTGACAAACTGGAATATACTTCTGAAGGACACATACTTCCACAGAAATCTTTGAAAACAGAATCAAGTTTCATCTGTCAGTTATGGTCTTACATTAAGGGTTTTACATTAATTAAAGTTTATTTGCAATTTGATCTCTCAAAGTTCCTTTCCGTATTACAATTCTATAGTGTGTTAAAATTCTTGCTAGGACTCTTGCTGTATTTTCAATATTAGCAGTGATGAAATGTGATTAATTGTGGGAACTGCATATATTTAAATTTCTCTTTCAGCAAATCTGGGACAAAATCATTCATTGAAATAGCAGTGAGAATAGCTCATACTCTATTTCAACAGCAGATATTTTTGTGTTGAGAAAAGACACATTAGAGTAGTAAGAAAGAAAGTCATAGAATTGTATTGTATTTATGTTGTAGTTGCTTACAATAACTTATATAAATGTTGTCCTCACTGTAAAAAGGGACCAGTAGAATATAAACTGGCTCTGAGTAGAATTTTTTTTTTTTTGTATTTGTTTTCCCCCAGTGTTTAACACAGTGGCAGACATTTTAGATTGTATATGGCATTTGAGGAATACGTTTGATTAATGTTCTGAACATGTTTCTTTAAAGATATTTTTCTGCTTTTCCTTCTACTATCTCATCTGATTACTCTGCTCTACTATTTATTCCCTATAAGCTCACTATGAGGTCTTTCTTAATACTATAGTAAGATGATCTCTTCCTCCAGTGCACTATATCTCTTAATGATTGTACTAACCATTTGCAATCTTGTCGTAGTTATTTGTACCCGTGTTTTATATTTCCACCTACATCGTGAAGTCCTAGAGAGTAAAACCTGAGTCTTGATATATCTTTGTATTTCCCTTAAGAACCCAAGAAGTACTTTGCTGATTACAAGTGAAGCAGTTTATTTGTTCTGTCAGATAATTTATAGCCTTGTTCTTGTTCAGTTGACAATATCTTGTTCTGCCTGCAAGGAATTTTCTTGTACTGGAAAAAAAAAATGAGACCTAAACTTTCAAATAAGTTTCTTAAAAATATGAGCAAGTAGTCTCATTTTTCTTTCTTTTCTTTTTTTTCCCCTACATTGCTTTCCATTTTTCTTTATTTTTTCCTTCTTTTTTCTTTTTTTTTTAAATTCTAACATTTTTCTCTATCTCTTTCCTTCCTTCTTCCCTTAATTCTTTCCTTCCTTCCTCTATACTTCCCTTTGTTCTCCCTTTGTTCTTTCTTTCTTCCTTCATTCCTTCCTTGTTTCTTTGTCCCTGTGTCTTCTTATTTATGTGGAAATGGAAGTGTAAAAGGAAGGGCTTAACCCCATTTCTGATTAATGTAGAAGTTTTGCTTAATTTCTATCTATGCCTATTCAATCCTTCTCATATCAGCTGGTAACTTCCATAGTTAGGTGCTCAATTTATTGGTATCAGATTTAAATGCAGACACCTGGTCAGTTTTAGCAGCACTTTAGCTCAGGACACCCAAATGTATGTAATTCATAAGGTTCATCCATATCCAGCTACCTATTTGCAAAATTTCCCACTTAACCTTTCCAGTTTTCAGTGGAAGTATTAATTTGTCAAATTTTTAATATTGTACTTTTATATGAGACTAAGAAGAGAGGAAAAAAGTCATATAGGACAAAAATGCATGGATGGACTGCAATCTGCACCCTAGAGGGAGTACCTATAGAAATGAGCTAATAAGTTTTTGGCAATATCAAATTAATAAAAAGCTCAAATGAAACAGTGGAAACAGTTATATTTATGAAAAAATTGATTGTATAGTAAATGGTTCATTTAAACCAGTCTCTACTGAAAGAAGGAATTCTTGAGCTTCTTATGTAACCAAAATTATTTAACAGCAAATATTTTAATATCATAATTTAAGATTATATTTTCATTTATTTCTTGAGAAAAATATGAAATTTCAAAGGAGAGATAATGATTAAACTAATTTAGGAATTAATTCTTCATTTTCTCTTGAGGATATATTTCATGAAAAAAGAGGACTTTTTTGGGAGGTAGAGCAAAAATGGCAGGGAAAAGACAAGGAAATAACTTATTTCCATAGCAACTGGAAGTTATTAGAAAACAAAGAAATAGAATCATTTCCAGATGAATAATAAGTCAAATTCAGGATAATACCATTTAGGATTCTCTCAAATGTCATCTAGTATCTGAATCAAGTCTCTGACTCTCATTGGTATTTAGATAAAGTATATAATGAATTTGCCCAAATACATTCAATCAACTACTCAAAAATTGAATGGATTGAGCATGCATTATTGTTTTTAAATTTGCTTTGCAGAGAAGTGGAACCAATAGAATGAAACAATTTTTTCAGCTCAAGACACAAATTAGAAGGTCACGTGGATAGTCTTTCACAGTGCAAGAGAAGAGCAGAGTATTTTGCGAGCCACACCCTGCTAACCTGATCCAGCAAACCAAGCACAGACCTTGAGAGCCATTGAATCAGCTGTGCCAGGAGCTGCTTGCAAGAGCTCTCAGCCCACAAAGAGTAAGGGGGTTGAACAATTGGTCAGAAGGAAACTACAGAGATCTCTTTCCTGGACATGGGAGCAATGTTTTACTCATGCTCAGATTTAGGTCACAGACTTGGATTTCAGTCTCAGGCTGAGTATGAGTACATAAGAGCTTGAAGCTGTGTTAAAGCAGTTACATTCCTCTCAGTTTCAAGACAGAAAAGAGTGCTTGTGGTCACTCACATATCAGAAAACAGGCCAGGAGAGAAGTAAACACACATTTTCATAGCTCACACCACCTTGGAAGAACCGAAAGCTTACAGATCCCTAGAAATATCTCTGAAAACAGCTATACACAACTCATCAAGCTTGGGAAAGTATGCCTTCCACCATGGAAGCAGTATCCAATTTTAGCAAAGATTTAAAAGTCAAATAATAGTATCAGAAAGTGAGGAAACAACAGAAAAACCTGACCATAGAAAGTTAATGACAAGGAAGATCAAACACATACTCAGAAGAATGCAAAGTTAAAGCTTCTATACCCAAACACTCCAAGAATTATTAAAAATTGTTCTCAGACCATGGAAGACATTCAAAAAGATTCTGAAAATCAGGTGAGGAAGATAAAATTTGGGGAGTACAATAAGAATGATGCAAGATAATCATGAAAAATGAGGCAACAACCTGACAAAGTAGAAACAAAAATTCTGAAGAAAATAGCAACTTAAACAGACAAATGGTAAAAAAAAGAGGTAGAAAAGGGTAATGAGAATAATCATAACTTAAAAGACAGAATTGGTCAAATGGCAAAGGAAGTACAAAAGCTCCAAGAGAAAATAATTTCTTAAAAATTAGAATTGAACAAGTGGAAGCTAATGATATAATATATCAAGAACCATAAAAAAACCCCAAAAGAATAAAAACACAGAAGTCAATGTGAAAAATCTCATTGGGAAAAATAACTGAAGCAGAAAAATAAATCCAAGAGAGATAATTAAAATATTTTTGAAGTACCTTAAATCCATGATAAAAAAAATGGCATTTCTCTTTTTTTAATCTGTTGGATTTTGTTATTACATAGAATTGTCTTTGTTTTTATGGTTTATTTTGCAGACTGCAACTTTGCTGAAGTTCTTAATTTTCTCAATTAGTGTCTGTTGATTCCATAGGATATTCTAAGTCAGTCACCAAGTCATTAGCAAATAGGGATGGTTCTCTGATTTTATTGAATAATAGTGGGTCTCCGGTACATTTTCATTACATTTTGAGGGGAATACTTCTAGTGTATGTTATTACATTTGATGTTTGTTTTGGGATTAGTTACTGCTATATTAAAATATATAAATTTTATATCATATATAAATATATCCATATGCATCTCTTCTATATAGTTTTTAGGTGTTTTTGTATAAGTGAAGATTATATTTTGTAAAAGACTTTCTGTGCATCTATTGAAATAATTATGTAGTTTTAGATGATTTAATTTCAATGTGATTATTCAGGTGAAATCCTTCTGCCCCTATAATTTCAAATCATATTTAAATCTCTGGTTTATCTCCAAGTTGGTTATATTAAATTTTGGGGTATATTACTGTAGTCTGTTTAATAATATTTTTCTTCTAATTTTATATCAACATTCATTAAAGATATATACAATTCTTTGTATTTTATCATTTTATAGTTTAGATTTATTATTTTTTTGGGGGGGGGTTGGAAGCCAATGGGGTTAAGTGACTTTTCCAAAGTCACACAGCTAAGCAATTACTATCTGTCCGACTCCGTATTTGAACTCAGGTCCTCCTGACTTCAGGGCTGGTGCTCTATCTACTATGCCACCTAGTGGTCCCATAAATTTTTGTTTCATAAAGTTTGTTTGGATACAGTCATTTACTAATAGTTGGTTTCAATAATAGCATATATGGTACTATTCTTTAAGCATTTTATACATTTTCTCTGTCATAAATCTAAGAGGGTTGGTAAAGTTTCTCTTTTACTTTTACAGTTCTTTAAGATTACTTAATGTTCTTTATGGTTTATTTTATTTGTTATCTCTAATCTGTATTTTTCTTTTAAGTTTCATATATCTCAGTATTTTTTAAGCAAAGTTCTCTTTCTCAAATGCTAATTTCATTATGTCAATTTGATTAATAAGAATATGTTATTGACTTTAAATTAGGGTGCATATGTTTCAGAGTAAATTTTGAAATTTAATAATTTGTGACCAAAACACACTATCCATTCTTTAGAGTTGTTCCTATTTTATATCCAAGCTCATTTCCTCATTGATATATACAACCTTCATACTTGACAAACCTACAGAAGTAAAAACCACAAAATTAGAATTAGACCTAATGATAATCAAAAAATTCAATGAGAAATGAATAATTGTGAATGAATTCTTCCTCTATAAAATGGATTAAAGCAAAACTCTAGCAAAGCTAGAGTGAAGGCAGGGTAACTTTCCAATGTAACTATAGTTGGGACACATGTAGACTTCAAGTCTCTTTTTATGGAAATGTACTCACAGAAGTTTCCCCTAAATAAAATCCAAAATTGTGGTTTTGCAAGTCTCAGAGAGTGGCATCAGGTAAGACTAAGAAACAGGGGGATGCTGGAGACATCAAAATGTATTAGTTCTAGTTCAGAGTTCTAAGTTTCTGTTTTGATATTCCTGAGATGACCTAAAAGATTGAGGACTATTAACAACAAAGATCCAGGGGAAAGAGCAAATTACCTCAAATTCATCAGGAAATAGATTCTGGTGAACACAAAGCCCCATAAAATATGTTGCGCTTGTAATTTTCATTTGTTTTTTTTGTAGTTTTTCAATTGTGCCTCATTCTTTGTGTCCCTACTTGGGGTTTCCTTTGCAGAGATATGAGAATGGTGTGTTGTTTCCTTCTCTAGCACATTTTACAGATACGGAAACTGAGAGTGTTGTATCTGTGAGGCCAGATTTGAACCCACATGACTCCAAATTTAATAGTTGATTCACAGAGTTGCTTAGCTTCTCAAATTTATGCAGTATAATAAATGAGTAAATTTTAGAAAAATTATGCACCAGTATAAAAATGAATCATGGACAATAGCAAGATTCCACAAAAGTGGAAACAACTAAATCTACAATTAAATGAAGAAAACTTCCCCAATATATTAGAATCGGAGAACAAAGTAAAGATAGAAAGAATCCACCTATCATCTGAAAGGAACCCAAAATGAAGACCAAAAAAATTACTAAAATCCAATTTCCTTGCATCAAATTAAAAAACAAAAAATGAATTGCATTAATCTAGAAAGAAGTAGCACAGAAGCAATGAAAGTCAGGATAACATAAAGATCTCACAAATTCTATCATAAAGAGAGGAAATCTTAGAATAAGATAACTTATCCTGTGAAATTGAATATAATTCAATTGGAAGGAAGGAATGGAAGGAAGTCCTGGAAAACTGAACTTTGCAACATTTTTATGTGAAAACCAGATCTGAGTAGGAACTTTGAAACATAATTACAAGAGCGTAGAGAAACAGAGAAAGAAAAATTGAACTATTTTCAAGGACCTCTATGAGATCATAGTCATAACATTCTAATGAATAAATTACTTCAGAACATGTCTTAAAAGGTTTAAATGAGAAAAATGGAATCATGGGGGTATATTGATTCTGTTGTGAGCATTTAAAAATTGGAAAGAGAAGAAATGGTAAAAGTAATGAAGTATTGTAGAAAGAGAGAAGAGAGTACATTTTGCTATTTCTTTTTTATTTTTTGCAAGGCAATGGGGTTAAGTGGCTTGCCCAAGGCCAAACAGCTAGGTAATTATTAAGGAGGTTGGATTTGAACTCAGGTACTCCTGACTCCAGGGCCAGTGCTCTATCTACTGCTTCACCAAGCCGCACCCCTTTTGCCATTTCTTAAAATTGGTGTGAGTGAAAAGAATATAGAATCATTGAAGATGGAAGGTGGCAATGATCAGATCAACCTAGCTGTTTATCTTAAAGGTGCCTTTAGTTCTCATGGATTGTTTTTCCCTTTGAATCTCTATTTGCAATTTTTGTGGGATTTTTTTTTTTTGTTCTTTCTTTTAGGATTGTCTAAAGTTACCATAATTTGTTTTTATACTGATTGATAGTTTATGTGATTTACTCAATTTCTCCACACTGAATACACATACATATATACCAATACACTCACATTGGTTGTTATCCTTTGTTCTCAAAGAAACCAAAATCATATCACTATGTTAGAATCAAATTGTAGTGTGTCTAATTTTAGCTGATCAGATCAATATTAACTTTATCACAAGTTGTGCTCCATTTGTTCATGTGAACATTTTGTGTGGATTCTCTAAATATCATTCATTTACTTTGAGCTACTTCACTTCTGCTTTGCTCAAAGTGTTAAAGCACCTTCTACAATAAGGACATGCAAACATACAGGCACTGTGCCAGTATCTTTCATGTCACACAATCACTTCCAAAGTTCTTAAGAAATATTCTGAAAGCTTGCACTGTGTGAATTCTCCACAACATAATCTTTTTAGCATACTTAGGTTTGACTTTCAAACAACATGACTGACACATTGGAATCGTATTCTCTCTAGTCGAGTTTGAATGTTTGGCAGTTTAGTTTGAGAAATGACCTCATTGTATGGTATCTCATTCAGCCAAGTGATCTTCAGAATCTTTCTAAGACAATCAAGTGGAAATAATTCAGTTTCCTGGCCTGGCAGAAGCATTCTGTTCAGGCTTCGAAGGGATACAATAATGAGGTCAGCCCAATGGCTCTGTAAACTTTTAGTTTCTTAATCTAATATCTCTTCTCTCCCAGATTTATCTTCAGAATTTCTCAAACACAGTTAGCTCTTGCAGTGTGTGGGTCAAACTAATTATAAATGTGTATATCCCTTGAATGTTTCCCAAGGTAAGTGAACTTACCCACAACATTGACAACTTCTCCATTTGTTATGACTGATGGTTCCACATACTGATGGTGTGGTGCTGACTGATGGAGTACCTGTATTTTCTCAGTGTTATTAGGTCAAAATTTGCACAAGCAACACAGAATTGATCCATGGTTACATTTCAGTTTCAGGTGCTACATCAAGTGCACAAACATTTTCAAACAAACTATAATATTTCCACATTCCCTGCAGTTTAGTCTTGAATGGTTTCCTTTAAAGCAGAAGAGTTTGCCATCAGTATGATAGCTGACCTAGATGCCATTTGTTCTCATTGAAGGCATTTGGCGATATGACTGAAAACATGCTAAAACACATGAGTATAAACACACAGACTTGTTTCACTCTATCGGTGACTGTGAAAACATTAGGGCATCATCCAATGTCCAGAGACTAGGCAAGCTTACCATCATGAAACTGACATGCCTTACTTAAAACTTTTTCTGAACAACCAAATTTTAGCATGCTTTGTCACAAGCCCTCACTACTGATAGTATCAAAGGCCTTGGTCATCTCTATAAATATTTTGAACAGATATCTGTTTTGCTCCTGGCATTTTTCTTGGAATTTATCAGGCAGCAAACACCATAATGACAGTTGCTCTATTCCTTCTGATGTCACATTTACTATCAGTTAGATGATCCTCTTCCAATTGAAGTATCAGTCTAGTAAGAAGGACTCTGGTAAGAATCCTGCAGCAATAATCAAGAGAGAGTTCCCCCCCCCCCCATGATTGCCAAGGGATTATTTCCTTTACCTTTGTAGAGGTATCCTTGAACTCCTAGGCTGGTATGTGGCTCAGTGAATAGAATACTGAGCTTGGAAACAGGAAGATTCAAATCTAGCTTTAGATTCCTACTAGTTGTATTGTGATGGGCAAGTCACTTAATCCTGTTGTTTCAATTTGTCACATGTAAAATGAACTGGAAAAGGAAAACCACTCTACATACAAAAAACAGTAGACTGCATGAATTCATCAACCTGACATGGAAATAAACTCATATGGGTTAAGAAGAAATATGATAACAAATAAGAAAAAGACACAAGCAAAATAATTTCCATGATTTGGAAGAGAATTTCAAAGGGGAAGAATAAAAAAGAACAAGAATCTAAGGATGTACTTTTAACAAATTGGGTAATTCTGGAATAAATGATATAACATGAATTTAATATTATTTTACTCAAAAGAATGAAATTAAGAGAATCCCAGAGAGTATAAATTGAATTAGAATGAAGGCAATAAAACCAAGAAAGCAACAATAAAAGGAAAAACTACTTTTAAAAACAACTTTCATCAATAGAATGGTAAAATAAAAGAACCTATGATATTAGAAGTGATTGACTCAATATGAAGAGAAATGCATTTTTTAGGATGACAATTTGTATTTTCACTTTGTTCTTGACTAAGTTTATTTTTAATTCCCCCCCATCATTTTTTAATGGGGGGAGTTGAATAGGAAGAATGATAAGAAAAAATGATATCAGAGGAGGGCCATTTAAACATTTTAAAAAGTGAACAAGAGACAGAAGTTCAGAAGAAATCAGAGAAGAAGCAAGACAATTTTAAATGGAATGTGTATTCTAAGCTTTAGAAAAAAGAATAATATGAAATGAAAATTCACAGTTTCATATAGAAGGCTCTTTTTGAGCTTTAGTTCTATCTATAGAAATGTTCTTTTATTCTGTTTAAGCACAGAATTTTTTTTTTTTAAATTCAGGATTCTACTGTCTCCCTGTTTTTTTTTCATGCATTTTCCCCTACACAGGATACCTTCCATCTGAATCTTTCATAAAGTTTTAACCATTCCTAAAAATTATCCTTGACATTTGTTTAATCAATAAAAAATTCCTGGATTCTTCTTTGTCTATATTATCTCTCCTTTCTCTAAACTGATATTTTACCACAGGAATTAGATGACTCTGGAGGAGAAAGTAAGACTGGTGACTTTGAAGACCACTATCTCACCTAAATCCATTTCATGTGACTGTCTTGGCATCACCTCCCTGATGTCATGGTCTTCTTCAAGGATGAAGGACAAGAAGAAACTTCTATTGTATTATCATGAAATTTAATTTTAAAAAATTGTTATTTTTTTAATTTCCATGCAATGGTAGTTTTCAACATTCATCTTTTTATTAACTATTGAGTTTCATATTTCTCGACCACCTTCTCTTGCCTCCCCATTTCCTATGGAAGCTACAACCTGATATAGGCTATTAATATACAAGCTTGTTTAACAGATTCCTTTATTAAACATGTTGTGAAAGAAGAATGAAAACTAATGGGGAAACACAAGGGAGAAAAAAGAAAAAAAATAAAGAAGTTTTAAAAACTTAACATAAAATGCTTTTCCTTACCACAGGTTTCCTCTCCTCTCTCCACCCCCCACCTCCAGGATGTGTATGACATTTTCTATAACAGGTCTTTCAGGATTGTACTTGATCTGAACTGTTGAGAGGAGTTGCATGCATCAAATTTGATCTTTTCACAATATTGCTGTTGATATTTACAAGGTTCTCCTGATTCTGCTAACTTCACTCAGCATCATTCAAACTTTCAATTTTGAAATTAAAGTCTAGTGCTCTAAATTTTGGCTTAGCTATTTCCCACATGTATTTTTGTTTCTTTGTTTGACCTTGGTTATAAATTGCAACTGAGACCCACACCATGCTGTTTATTTTTTACTAACTGCCATATCATATAATATAGTTTGAAAAGTGCTAAATAGAAATATTTTCTGGAGACATCATAGGTCCTTTGGCAAAATAATTGTCTGTTTTCCTGATATTCTATTTTGACAATATTCTTAATGTATTTGCTAATCAGATTGGGCTGATAGGTGTCACAATACATAGTGTCAGGTCTGGAAGAATCATCTTTCTGTATTGAAATCTAACCTCAGACACTTATTAGCTCTGGAGATCCTGGGCAAGTCCTTTAATTATATTTGCTTTGTTTCCTCATCCATAAAATGAGCTGGAGAAGGAAATAGTAAACCACTTCAATTTTCTTTGCCAAGAGAATTTCAATTGGCATTATGAAGAGTTTGACACAATTGAAATGATTGAGCAACAATAACAATAACAAATCAGAGGATATTCTTCTAGTCAGGGTCTTCTAAGTAACTTAATTTCTGTCAATATTTTTTTAAAAAACAGCTATATGGAAAGCATGTTTCAAAATAATTCTTCTAATTAAATGTTACATTTTTTATACATTAAAACATTATTCTGTAGTAATCAAAGTTTTTGCAAAACTGACAAAGGAGCCTATGCCACAAAAAAGGTTAAGATCCTCTGTTCTAGGTCTACAATATGGAAAGCTAATGATTATGAATATTTAAAAATACTGTTATGGGAGCAACAACTACATTAAGAATTCACTCCCTTTTACAAGAGTCACACTGTATGAAAGGAATCAAAATGGAAAGATCTAATCAAACAATTATTTAATTTGTCTCCACTTACATAATAAAAGTTAATTATACAAGCACTGTAGGGGGTGAGTTAGCATACTTATAATTTTATGAAGCATTTCTGTTTTGTCCAGGAAATATCAGCCTTCTGTCCTAATGGGGAATATTCTATATTTATGGTTCACTGAAAGAACAAAAGCACTTTAATTGAGTTGATATACAAAACTCTTTCCTTTTAAAATACCCCAAAAGTAATTGAATGCATTTTGTATTTGACTAGAACCATTCCTCCATATTAATTTAATTATTCCCTTCCATACAATCATATTCTAACAGTTCTAACAACACTTGATATTAGCTTTCTTTGTCATTAAGTTAAATGAACTTTCCTTTACTTCAAGTTAATTTTCTTTTGTTGTATACTTTCACCATTGGGTTATATCAAATGTTATAGAAAATTTTTGTCCTTCCCTTCCTCCCTCCCATCCTTCCTTTCTTCTTCCTTCCTTCCTTCCTTCCTTCCTTCCTTCCTTCCTTCCTTCCTTCCTTCCTTCCTTCCTTCCTTCCTTCCTTCCTTTTCTTCTTTCTAGGTATTCCTATCTCACTCAGGCTGAAAGTACAGAGACCATTTATGTGATCCTTACAAAAACTTTGACTTTCCCCATTTTTGACCTATGGTTTGCCACTTCTTTGGAGGTTTGGTGCACATTAATCCTTTGTGTTCCCCACATTGATGAAAGATTTAGCACAGAGACTGTATTGCCTTAACCTACTGCATCTTAGAATATCAAAACTCAAACAATTCAATAGCCTTAGATTTCCTGATAGCAAGGATTATAAAAATAAAGTACGGAATTTGAGTCTCATTTTAACAGATGTTTCCTGTGCAGTCCAGGCCTTGCCTTTGCAAAGGCTTTTTTCCCCCTCCTTCATGTCTAGATTCTGACTTAATAGTGGATTATTCCCAAACCAAGTCCTGTCTTTGAACCAGGTTTTATCAGGGTTCAGACTTTGTTTAGGGTAGAGATTCTCCCCACTGGTTTGCTATCTAGCTGCCAGTACCTCTGTTATTATTAAGCTATCAAGACCTGGATTGCAATGAGGCTAAAAGCCTCCTGCTGGCTTTCCCGGCTCTATGGCCTCCTGCTTTCCCTTTTCTCCCAAAGAGACACACCTTCACAGAAGATCTTTCACAGTTAAAACTTCTTTGAATCTTCTCTTTTTCTTGGTGGGATCTGTAATGTGAATGTCAGATTAGAGGCTTTATTTATCATTGGTAGGGAAAGACTCCATGAGCATGCTAGCTTCGCAATGCCATCTTGGCTCCCACCCGGAAGTCAATCAACATAATTTATAATAAGGTGGAATTATAATAAGATGGAATTAAGACAAATATTGCACCCTCAAATTTCACAGGGTCTTCATTAAAGGCTGTTGTCCACAAAAAGTAGATTGAAATGAGTTGAGAAAATGAGTAAATCATTTTATAGTACAGGATATTTCAAAACAATTTACTCAGAATTCTTTGGAGTACTTTGGTGATCAACTTTCGTCATACAAGTTTGCAGATTAATACAAAAATAAGTAAGAAATTTGGAATGTATTTAATTGATAAACTCTCAAAAATCATGTTATCTTCATTTCCCAGAAATTTTAATGTTTTTTCTTTAATGTACTTAAATTAGAGGAACTCTGTTTTTCCAAATTCTAATTCTAAGTAATTGAGAAGTATTGTGCCTCTTTATTATATGAAGCCATGCTTGGATTTTCTAAAGTCAGAAAGCTCCTGGAAATTCATTGTTATATTTTTTTTCTGATAAAGTCACTCAATCATATAAATTTTTGGATATTTCTATATAATAATATTAATGTGTGATCTTCTGAACTTCTGTGGAAAATAAGTGATTCCTGTAAATTTGTCAATATTTTTTCCTCATCATAAGATTATTGATACTCACCATTTTAGTTCTGAGTGAGCTTAGAGTTCCTCAAGTATGCCTGCTTCCCCATTTTATAAATGAAGAGAAATATAAGATAAGTATAATGAAGTAAGTTCATCTAGTCTAACCTCCATCTATGGTCATCTAAATCAAACTTAAAACTGTCTAGTGAGAGAGCTCATTCCTTCCAGAGCTATCCCATTCCATTTTGGATCATTTTGACTGCTAGGAAGCTTTTTCTTATATCAAATTGTGGTTTAACTCTCACCTCCCAATATTCTATATTTTTCTCCTTCTAGCAAATTTTCCTACTTCTACCTACTAGAACCAATCACTACAAGATAACAAATTATCTGAAAAATGGTATAATATACACTGTAAATCTTATCCTTGTCACATATTAGGTACCTTAGGAGACAGGTAGAGAAAAAAAATGTAGGTGAGGAAGCAAGTATTTATATATCTGCTATGTACCATTGATTAGAAAGTAATTTGAAAATATTAAAATAATGCAAGTTATTTTTATTTGTGCCATTTTAAGAAATAAAGGAAATTAAGTAAGTCTATCACTTTCCTGCTCAAAAACATTCAAACTACATTACTTTCAGATCAATATTTATGAACCTTTACAAATAAATTATTATCTAACTGTTCCATTTTACTTCATACAATATCCCTTGAAATATTCTGAAAATTTTCACCAAATCAGAATCTCTGACAGAGATTCTCATCCAAAGAATCATGATGCCACAGAAACATAGAGGTAGAAAAGATCTCAGAAGACATTTAGCCCAATAAGATGACATTCTAACATTAATAACCATTTTTAGGGGGCTAAAGAGTTCTAAATCAATTTACTTTTACTATTTGCTGACTTCTAAAATTTTACTCTTCCCCCTATAAGTTGCTAGTGAAAACTAGGAGAGAAACATATTGGCTTTTTCCCACTCCAATTTAACTTAGTTTTAAAGAAATTAAGCTTTGTGAGAAGTGAGGAATCCATACCTACTTGTCTGACTTTTATATAAAGTGGGACTTTCAGAGCTTAAATGGAAACAGGTATGTAAACTTCATTTTGCTTTGTTTCTAACACTTTCTCTTTCCTTTATCAGCTTAACCACATTTGCATACTGTTCCCAAACTGTCCTTTATGTTTGCAAATGTTGTTCTTGTTGATTGCCAGTGTTAAGCTATATATATTATGTATTTTATTTATGTATAGATGCCATGTAACTGTGAATTACAAGACTTGAAGAAAGGAATAATAATGAACTCATTTGTAGTGAAGTGGACTCATTATCATGCCAGCTGCCAAAATTTTTCCACCCAGTATCTTCTAGGCAAAGCAAGTCTCAGGGGAGAAGTCTTGTGTTTGCTTAAAGGAAATAATCCTATTCTTTAAAATAAGCTTCTCTTAAAGCTAGTTTCCACTGTTATAATAAGTTTAATTCTTTTATTGAATACCAAGTCTTCCTTTTCATTTAGTTTTCAACATTTGCTTTGATAGGATTTTGAATTTCAATTTTTCCTTTTCCCTTCCTCAAGACAGGAAGCAATCTAATATAGGTTATAGGTGTGCAATTAGATTAAACCCATTGCCAAATATGTCATGTTATAAAACAAGAATCAAAACGAAAAAGGAAAAAACCAGGAGAAATAAAAAAGCAAAAATTAATGATTATGATTAAAATTATTATTAAATCTGCATTCAGACTTCTTTCTCTGAATGTGAATAGCATTTTCCATCATGAGTCTACTTGAATTGTCTTGCATTATAAAAGAGTAAATTGATCATAATTGATTATAACTCAATGTACAGTGATTTCTTGCTTTTTCTCACTTTATTCAGTTAGTTAACATAAGTTTTTCCCAGGTTTTTCTAAAATTCATAAGGCTGTCATTTCTTATAGCACAATAGTATTCCATTGTCTTAAGATACCACAACTTGTTCAGTCCTTCATTTAAAGAACATTACTTCAATTTCCAATTCATTGCCCTTGAAAGAAGAGCTGCTATAAATATTTTTGTACCTGTACTTCTTTTCCTCTTTTTTAATGATGTCTTTTGCTATACAGAGCTAGTAGTGGTTTAGGCATAGTTTTATAGCCCTTTGGGCATAGATCACCAGAATGGTTTAATCAGTTCACATCTCAAAAATAAGATATTAGGGTCCCAGTTTTCCTACATCTTATCCAATACTACTTATTTTTCTTTTCTACCATATCAGACCATCTGATAGGTATGAGGTGACACCCCACAGTTGTTTAATTTTCATTTCTTTAACCAATGGAGATTTAGAGCAATTTTATATGACTATAACACTTCCAATTTCTTCATCTAAAATTGCCCATTCTTAATCTTGAACATTTATCAGTTGGATAATGACTTGTATTCTTATAAATTTTAATCAATTCTCTATATAATTAAGAAATGAAGTCTTCATCAGACACTCTAGCTATTAAAACTGTTTATTAATTTTCTGTTTTTCTTCCAATCTTTGTGCAAAACCCTTTTTACTTTAAAATACTCAAAATTCTTTATTTTGCATTTCATTATCTCTAGATCTTATTTGATCATGCATTTTTCTCTTCATGGATACAATAGATAAACTATCCTTTGATCCCCTAATTTGCTTATGGTATTGCAATTTATGCTCAAATGATATGTTCATTTCAATCTTACTTGGTTATGAGATGTGGTCAATGACTAGTCTCTACTATACAATTTTCCAGTTTTCCTAACAGTTTTTGTCAAATAGTGAGTTCTTATCCCAGATTCTGGAGTCTTTGGATTTATCAAACAGTGGATTACTGTAATCATTTACTACTGTTTCTTGAGTACTAACCATTCCACTGATCCATAACTCTTTTTGTAGTGACAACAAATTGGAAATTAATACCCATCATTGAAGGAATGGATGCACAAGTTATGGCATATGAATATTATAGAGTACTATTGTCCTACTAAACAAAAGCATGAATGATCAGACTCAAGAAGAATGGGACAAATGACAGGAACTGATCCTGAGTGAAGGGAGCAGAAACAGGAGAATAACGTACACATTAATAGCAACACTGTGAGTTAATCAAGTTTGCAGTACCTGTCAGAAATCCCGATAACTACAACTAGGAGACCCACTAAGGTCAATACTTTCCAAATCCAGAGGAAGAGAAACAAAACAAAACAAAACAAAAAGGCTACAGAATCTGATGTGGGAAATCTGGGACGCTAATACATTGTTAGTGGAGCTGTGAACTCATCCAACCTTTCTGGAGATCAATTTGGAATTATGCCCAAAGGGCAACAAAAATGTGCATACCCTTTGATCCAACAATACCACTACTGGGTCTTTACCTTGACAAGATTATGAAAAAAAGGTGAAAACATCACTTGTACAAAAATATTCATAGCAGCCCTGTTTGTGGTGGCAAAGAATTGGAAATTAAGTGAATGTCTTTCAGTTGGGGAATGGTTTAACAAACTGTGGTATTTGTATGTCATGGAACACTGTTGATTTATTAGAAACCTGGGGGATGGGAATTCAGGGTAGCCTGGAAGGATTTGCATAAACTGATTCTGAGTGAGATGAGCAGAACCAGACAAGCATTGTATACCCTATCAGCAACATGGGGGGTGATGATCAACCTTGATGGACTTTCTCATTTCATTAGTGCAACAACCAGGGACAATTTTGAGCTATGTATAATGGAGAATACCATCTGTAATCAGAGAAAGAATTGTGGAGTTTGAAAAAAGACCAAGGACTGTTACCTTCAATTTAGGGGGAAAAAACACATTATCTTATTATGTAATTTTGCTATCTCTTATACTTATTTTCTTCCTTAAAGATATGATTTTTCTCTCATCACATGCAACTGAGATCAGTGTATACCATGGGACCAATGTAAAGACAAATAGAATGCCTTCTGTGGGGGGGGAGCAAGAATGGGGGGAAAATTGTAACCTGTCTATGAGTTTCTTAACAAATTATGATGGATTGTTTGTCATTTCTTTCTCCAGTGGATTAAGGCAAAAAGGCATTAAGGGACTTGACTGGGTCACACAGTTAGTAAGTGACTCAGGGCCAATTTGAACTCTAGTGCTTCTGAGGTCCAGCTGCAGAACTCTATCCACTTAGCCTACATGAATACATATCCACTAAACTGTTAGGCTAAAGTCTCATTTTTTCAATATAACCTTGAATTCTCAAATGATATATCAGCAGAGAACAAGTGCTGTAGGGTTCTACTAAACTAGAAAAATTTCAAGAATGGATCATGCTTACTATCTTAGGAATAGACTGTTTAAATGTGCAGAGACTCAGTATTATGTTGATCAAGAGCATTTCGTTTTTTCTCAGCAACTATCCTTTTAAATAAATGTCTTCTGACACTATATTCATAAGTAGACTTCAGTATGTATGTAACAGGGAAAGATCATTTGTTTTATTCTTTTTACACATGTCTACATTAGTGCTAAGTATTCAAAACTGCTTAATGAAGCAAAATTAAATAACAATTTTGCACATGTGCTATTGATACCATGAAAATGAATATGCTTATTGTCTTTCCCATTTCCTTTTAGTGTTTTTTATAATTTGAAATGCTTGGCTTGAGATCAGCATAACTTTTTTATTCTAATTTATATAGCCTGAAGGAATTGTTAATTTCGTTGGTTTCATATTTCCTTTTACTATCACCCAGTTATTAGCATCAGCACAAGCTGCTATTATGTGCCATATAACAATTCTTTTAATCCAGTGTATTCTCTACAAAATAAAATAACTGCCTACACTAAAAAGTTTTTTGATTGCAATACAAAGATCTGTTTATAGCTGAATATTTCAGTTGCTTTATTGGTGTGAACCTTTGATTTGAAGACAATATTGTCTTCTTATGTAACCCAGTAGCTTTCCTTTCTGTTTCCTTTCATTTGTGCCTGGCATAGTTAACTGCAGACTATCTGGGGAAGCAAGTTCCTGTAATGAAAAGAAGTGTTTCAAAACTCTTGCTCTCATCAGATAAGCAAAAGGGGCAATATTTTGAAATACCATGTGACAAGTGTAAAAAATATGTAGAGAAAGGAAAGTACGATAACTAAATTTGCCTTATAATATGCAGAAACAGTTTGTTTTTTTAGAGTGTGACAACCACAGTACATCAAAGATCTAGTTTTTTGGGGTGATAGTCAGTGTTTTCTCCTTCAGCTGAAGATCATTTCCTTAATATTAGCTATAACTTTTTTTTTGTCTCAGCAAGGTTTTATAAATATTTTACATCCATTTTATTTATGCTTATTGTCTCAAAAAATGTAGCAAGGTATTAATAAAAATTTACTGTATCCAAAACATGATATGAGATTACCCAAAAATAATCAAATACTGCAACAATTTCATTTATATGATATTGAATGGTTGTCATTCAGTGACAGAGAATATGTCTTTCCATGCCTACTCATCCTTGGAATTTTAATTATATTCTTGTATAAGTTCATCAAGATGATTCGAGATATATGGTTCTTCTGTAAAAAGAAACAGACAATAATAAAATTTAAGTTTTAGCATAAAGATGTTTTTATATTCATAATAAATGTAACAAAAAGAAATGAAGTTTATACCACATAAATAAATATCATTCTTTTTCAGAGACTGATATAGCATTTATCCTTAAGTCAAGTGGATGTGCTATTCACAAACCCACCATTTTAGTTTTCTTGCAGAAAATAAAAAAGTATAGATAAATATATATCCATATATTAATATATATGTATATATTTTAATCACACTCAAGATAATTAAAAAAAATCATGTTTAGAAGAATGAAAATAGGGGCTACTAAGTGGTGCCGTGGATAAAGCACCGGTCCTGGAGTCAGCAGTACCTGAGTTCAAATCCAGCCTCAGACACTTAATAATTACCTGGCTCTGTGGCCTTGGGCAAGCCACTTAACCCCATTGCCTTGAAAAAACTAAAAAAAAAGAATGAAAATATAACTAGTAACTTATTATATTCTAATAGATGCAAAGTCATGAAAAATTTATTAAAATATTTTGTCTTTGCTTGAGTTTCAATTTATGTTTTTATATTGATGGCAGAAATCTAAATAACAGATGAACTATTTAATGAATATATATTTGTAAAATATCTATCAGAAAGAGCAAAAACAAATTAAGAATCATTCCCCAACAGTATTTTCTTTGACTGCTGGCATATTAAGAAAAATGGAGGAAAGGGATGACATTAATTCATAATTTTTTAAAATTATATGCAGAGATAAAATTCAATATTCATCCATTTGCAAGCTTTCGATTTCTACATTTTTCTTTTTTTTTTTGGAGTTTTTGACTGTTTTTTAATCATATTTTATTTTTCCAAACACATGCAATGAAATTTTTTCAACATTCATCCATATCCCTATGTATAGTTACAAAATTTCCTTCTACCCTCCCATCCTACCCACCACCTCTCAGAAGCAGTAAGGTTAATATTGTACAATCACACTTGTATTAAATATGTTTACAGATTAGTCATTTTTGATATGAGGAATTCCAATTAAGAGAAAGAAATATTTAAAAGATATTTTTAAAATGTGAATGAAGTGTTCATCAGATTCTGAAAGATGTTTTGTTTTGTTTTTCTTCCTATGGATGGGGATAGCATTGTCCATAGCCAGTCTAATGGGTTGTCCCTGCTGAGAGGAGTTAACTTTCATGAAGTTTGCTCATTTCACTTACAGCTTCTGGAGGTAGATTTTCAAGTATTTAATGTTGTCTAGAGTTACTTTATTTTTTTAATTTTTTTTTAGATTTTTTTTTTTTGCAAGGCAATGGAGTTAAGTGGCTTACCCAAGGCCACACAGCTTGGTAATTATTACATGTCTGAGGTCGGATTTGAACTCAGGTACTCCTGACTACAGGGCCAGTGCTCTATCCACTGCACCACCTAGCCACCCCTCTAGAGTAACTTTAAATGGAATTTCTGTTGCTGTCTTTTGCTCTTGGGTTTTGTTTTATATATATATATATATATAATGCTGATGATTTATGAGGGTTTATTTTATATCCTACTACTTTGCTGAATTTGTTCATTGTTTAAGGGAATTTTTTGATGATTTTCTTCGGTTCTCTAAGTATACCATCTGCAAAGAGTAAAGCTTTGCTTCTTCATTGCCAAATCCATTTCCCTCAATTTCTTTTTATTCTCTTATTGCTACAGTTAGCATTTCTAGTCCTATATTGGATAGTAATGGTGATAATAAACATTCTTGATTCACCTCTGATTTTATTGGAAATGCTCTAAGTTTATTCTAATTCCATATGATTTCTGTTGATGGTTTTAGATAGATACTATTTATTTTTTTATATTTTTTGATTTGTCTAAGGCAATGGGCATAAGTGACTTGCCCAAGATCACACAGCTAGACAATTATTATATGTCTGAGTCTGGATTTCAATTCAGGTCCTCCTCCTGACTCCATGGCTGGTGCTCTATCCACTACACCACCTAACTGCCCAACTGCTATTTATTATTTTAAGGAAAACTCTATTTATTCCTAAACATTCTAATGTTTTAAATAGGAATGGATGTTGTATTTTATCAAAGATTTTTCTGCATATATTGAGATAATCATGATTTCTGTTGATTTTTCTATTGATATGTTTAATTGGATTGAGTATTTTCCTAATATTAAACCATGCCTGCCTATCTGGTATAAATTTTACATGATCATGGTGTACTATCCTAGTAATAACCTGCTATAGTCTCATTGCTAAAACTGCAATCTTATAAATTTGATGTAATTCTCTATATATTTCAGAAATGAGACTTTTATCAGCAGTCCTAATGGTAAAAATTGTTTCCCAGCCTTCTTCCCAGATTTCCTTCTAATTTTGGCAGCAATGACTTCTTTGGTGCAAAACCTTTTTAATTTAATACAGTCAAAATAATTCTTTTTTGCAGTACATAATGTATTCTATTTTTTTGTTTGGTCATAAGTTTGTGCCCTTTCTATAGGTCTGATAAGTAAAGTATTTTTAGCTATGAAGTCACTATTTGTGTCTAAATCCTGTACCCATTTTGACCTTATTTTGGTATAGGGTGTGGTATGTCATATGTATTCCAGGCTAAGAGCTATGAAGGGTTAACAAAGAAATAGTTATGTGCTTTAACCAGCAAGATGTACTTCAGAGCTTAGATAAGGGAGTAGCTGCATGTCTGAGCTAAGGAGGTATATTCACAGGCTCAGATAGATAGCGCATTCTGAGATAATTACCTTCTGCACTCAGTTTATCAAATCATTGTTTGGTTCTCAAAACAATCTTCTCTCTGTTTATCAGAACACTGTTTGGTTCTCAAAACAATCACCTAAGACATACACAAGGTATGCATGTGAAAAAAATGCTTGCTAAAACGCTTATGTAATTGGTTACGTAAATGTAGAGTATAAAAGTATGTATCCTGTGATCAATAAACGAACCAGCTTATGCATCATATTGATGTCGGCCTGGGTTCCCTCCTCCAGACTCAACAAGGGTGTGAGATGTGGGTCTATGCCTCATGTTTACCATACTATATTCAAGCTGTCCCAACTATTTTTATCAAATTGTGAGTTCTTATCCCAGAAGATAATATCTTTGAGTTTGTTAAATGTAGATTAACTGTGGTCATTTTCTTCAGTTTCTTTTGAACTTATCCTAATCCAATGATCCATTGCTCTATCTCTTTAACGAGTACCAGGAAGTTTTGATGACTGCCACTTTATAGTATAGTTTTTGGATCTGTTTGAGCTAGGCCCATTTCCTTTATATTTTTTTCCATCAGTTCCCTTCCCTTATGATCAAATGCAGAAAGGCAAAAATAATAAATGGATACTTTTCAGATCATGATACAATAAACACTACATGTAATAAAGGGTCATGAACATATAAACCAAAATTTAAATGGAAACTAAGCAACTTAAAATTGATCTTTTGTGCTCCAGGTTAATTTTGTCACTATTTTTCCCAGCCCAGCAAAATAGTTACTTGATTGTTATAAAACTGAATGAGCAATTTAATTTGAACAGAACAAAGATATATCTATTTTGTTGATTTTATCCATAAGTCCAACTCATGTTTATTTATTAGGCCAATGGTCTTCTTTTCAATTTTTATTAATCTCTCCTTTGATTTTCAAAATTTTTAATTTTATATTTTAATGGTAAATTAATTTGTTGTTTTTCTAGAATTTTATTGTATACCCAAATAATTGATCCCCATTTTCTAATTTTTTTCATATAAGTATTTAGAGATACAAAATATTCCCCCAAAACTGCCTTGGCTGCATGTCAAGGGCCAGCCCCTAGGAGTAATTTATACATGTCTTTAGTGATCTTTGTCACCAGAGACATGCATGTATCATTAAATTGATCCATTGGCTCACAAGTGAACCCTAACCTAAACATATTCTAAACTAGAGGTATGTGGGAAACTTTCTGATAAGGAATTCTACAGACTTTGAAGGAAAAATATCATAAATTTAACCATGGAAGCTATGTAGCTGGGATTCATCTGACTTGTCATGTCTGTGATAAGTTTTGTTATAAAAGTCTGGATATTCTATAATAAAGTCAAGAGATTGTTACCACAACATTAAGTCTTGTGGTGGCTTTCATGACATCTAAGTGTTCTTGGGAAATCTCTTCAACCTATCTATCAATAAATGTCCAGAGGCACACCTGACTTGTTGTGGGCAATCACTGCATCCCATTAAATTTGGTATGATGTCTCATTGTTATTATTTTCTTTGATGCAATTATTATTTATATGATATGTTGAATGATCCACTCATTCTTTAATTTAAAATTGCTTAGTTTCCAATTAATTTTTGGTTTATCTGTTCATGACCCTTTATTACATGTAGTATATATTGTATCATGATATGAAAAGTATCCTTTTATTATTTCTGCCTTTCTGCATTTAATCATAGGGATTTATGTCCTAGTACATGGTAAATTTTGGTATTGTGATATGTTCTACAGAGAAAAAATATATATATTTTTCTATCCTCATTAAATTTTCTCCATACGTCTATTATATCTAAGTTTTCTAAGATTTTATTCATCTAATTAACTTTCTTCATGTTTATTTTCAGGTTAGATTTATCTAGGTCTGAGTGAGGAAGTTTGAGGTTCCCCATAAATAAATGGTTTGCTGAATATGTCTCCTTGTAATTCACCTACTATTTTCTCTAAGAATTTGAATGCTATACCACTAGGTGCTTACAAGTTTTATAGTGATGTAGCTTCATTCCCTATGATAAATTTTAAGAAGGTGTAGTTTCCTAACTCATCCCTTTTAATAAGATCAAATTTTGCCTTTGATTTATCCAAAAATCAAGATTACTACCCTTGATTTCTTTAATTCAGCTGAAGCTTAATATATTGTACTCCAGACTTTTGCCATTACCTTCTGTGTGTCTCTCTGCTTCAAATGTGTATCTTGTAAAAACATTGTGGAATTCTGTTTTTTAATGTATTCTGCTATCTGCTTCCATTTTATGAGAGAGTTTATCATATTCACAAATAAAGTTAAGATGACTAATTTCATATTTCCCTCCATGCTTTTTTCCCCATTTATATTTTTCTCTTTCCTTTCCTCTTACTCCTCCTCATGAGAGTTTTACTATTTTTCCCCTTTAACTTTTCTTTTAAATTTTAACTTTCAGTTAATTTTCTCTCATAAATTCAGCTCCCCTTTTATCAGTCCCTTCTTCCCTTTTCTTTTATTACCCCCCTGCACTTTCCTATAGAGTAGGATAGATTTTTAAAACCAAGTGTGAAAATTATTATTCATTCTCTGGCCCAAGTCTATTGAATATAATTTAATCACTGTTCACATCCTTTCTTTTTTCCCCTCTACTATAATAGATTTTGGGCCTTTTCAGCTGGTATTATTTATCTATGAAAGTACTATCAATCAAAGGTTTATTCATTGATTACTTGATTGCATGATAAACGCAATGTACTATTAAAGCACAATGATAGGTTGATTGTTTGATTGCCTGATTGTTTGACAAATGCATTTCTCAAGAGTCATGAATCACCTAAATTCATAATCTTACCCCCTTTTCAAGTACCCTGAAAGTACACAGAATCCTCATGAGCTAAGGAATCATGCAAAAGCAGATAATTTCATGAATCACCCCCCAAGTAGAGAAGAGCTTTAAAAAAGAATTTATGAACTGAGGAAGAGAAAAAAAAAGAAAAATGGAAGAAAGAAAGGAGAGTCATTCAGGAAAACTGTTTCAAATTCACCAAAACATCAAGTTCTTCACAAATTTGCATGCCATACTTGCTCAGGGGCCATGCCAATCTTCTCTGCATCATATCAATTCAAGTATATGCCCTGCCAAAGCAAACACAACCAACTCCTTTAAAAGGAAAAATAACAAACTGGAAAAAGAATATAACTTTTCAAAAAATAAAATTGACCAACTGGAAAGGAAATTCAATTTAGCAAAATGTAAAATTAAACAAATGAGAAAGAAAATACAAAAGCTAACCAAAGAAATAAAATACTAAAAATGAGAATTCCAAAAAAAAAAGAAATCAATGAATCCATGAGAAATGAAGATTCCATCAAATTCAAAAGATTGAAAAATTTGAAGTAAATGTAAAATACTTTTTAGGAAGACCAAGTGACCTGGAAAATAGTCCCAGAAGAGATAATTTACTAATTATTGGTCTACCAGAAAAGCCTAGATAGAAAAAGATCCTGATAAATATCATTCAGGAAATTGTCAGGGAAAACTCTCTAAATGTACCAGATCAAGTAGAAAACCTGCCTATTGAAAGTGTACACAGAATAGCTCCAGAAATAGATTCCAGGACAAAACTTCCAAGGTCTATCATAGCTCAATTCCAGAATTCTCAAATAAAGAAGAAAATTCTGCAAGTAATCAAGAAGTAATTCAAATACATAAGAAGCACAATCAGAACACAAGAATTATTAGTTTCAAAATTAAAATATCATGATTCTGGAATACACATTTCAAAAGACAAAGGACCTTGATAACTAAAAATTTTCTACCCTTCAAAATTCAGCATATTCTGTCAGGGGAAACGATGGTTATTCAGGGAAATAGAGGATTTCCAAAATTCCCTTACAAAAAAGACCATTAATGAATAGAAAATTCAATATTTGAATACAAACAAGGCCCAAGAGGTAAATGGAAAGAGCAAAAAACCCCCAAACAAATGTTAGTTAAGAACATTAAATTCTGACACCATAGTAGGAAAGATATTGTATTTCTCTTAAAATTGTTAAAGACTCGAACATATTTGAAGAGGTTGTACTTAAATGATATGGGTATTACTGTTCTTGTCATTCATTATAAAACAAGAACATAATGACATCAGTATCTTTGTGACAAAATACAGTACATCCAACTGTGACTGATCAGACCAACATGAGCTCAGAATGCTCTACCACAGGTCAGGTACAAATAGTTCAGGTGAACACATGAGGTGTTACTCTAAACTTAAGTGTCTCATATTTACTTTGAGTTTCTATAATTCTTCCTTGCTTATAGAGCTCAGCACTTCCTCTGAGGAGGGAAACCTTTACTGAGTCCTGTGCCAGTATCTCCTATACCTTACAGTCAATGCTAGAATGCCTGAGAGACTATCAGTTACTTAGATTACTTAGAGTCTCTCCAAATAATTAAATTACAAGTGACTTTACAGTTCTAAATACTTAGAGAATTGTTGGATCATTGGAGCAGAGAGTGAGAACAGAATGGTTGAACAGAAAGAAACTAGGAACTGAGGTTATATTAATCCATTCTTTAGGAAAGGAAGGTATATGTTCCATGATTGAAATGCTAAAGGTACAGTGAGATAGAGTGTACCTGATACTTTGGTTGGAGAAGGGTGTGAGGTTATGATTATAATACTATAGAGATGAAGAGAGAGAGTGTACTTTGGAATGGACATGAAAACAAGATGAAGAGATATACTTTACTTGATACTTTGGCTGCACTTAGAAGTCCTATATGGGGAGGAGGTACAAATGGTACATGAAAAGATTTGGCTTTGCCTGATGCTTTGACTCATGGGAATTTTGTGTCTATTAAGGGTAATTTAAAAAGTAGTAACATATAAAGTGATTATAATTTCATGTGATTCACAACTCTTGGGAAGTGTATTTTTAATGAGACAGAAGAGGGGATGGTCCTTATTGAATATGAAGCATTCTACTTGCCAATCTATCTAGTAATCAATCATACTTTGAGAATAGTACTTCTATCAGGTCAGATAAAAGAAGTATATTTTGACAGAATAATGTAAGTAAAAGACAGGGTTTAAAAATAAGAACAAAAAAGAAGGACTATACTAAGTGAAGGCTACTCATTAGTGGGTAAATAACACCAGGTGAAGACTCACTAAGACTTATTACAGTGTGAACACAGAGTAAATCATATTCAATAGATTTGGCCCAGAAAGGGAAAAACATGCATTCCCAGTTGGGTTTAAAAATCTTTCCTGCTCTACAGGGAAGTAGGGTGGAAAATGGAAAAAAAATGGAAGAAAGGATTGGAAAAAGGAAGTCAAAGGTATAAGTGAAATAAAATTTAAAGTTAAAATTTTAAAGAAAAGTTAAAGGACAAACAGAGCAAAACATAGAGTGGGAGAATAAGAGGAAAGTAAAAAGAAGTACAAATGGGGAAAGATAACATGTAAATATGAATGGGATGAACTCTCCCATAAAATGGAAGTGGATAGAGTACTAGAATGAAAACCATATTGCTACAATATGTTGCTTATAAGAAACACATTTGTAGCTGAGAGATACAAAGAGGATAAAGGCAAAAGCCTGGAGCAAAATATATTATCCTTCAGTGGAAGTAAAAAAATCAGTGGTAAATATCCTAATCACAGACAAAGCAAACGCATCAATAAATCTTAAAAGGCACCATAAGCAATAAAGTTATTTCATTATTAAACACATATGTACCTAGTGGTAAAGGATCCTGATTCTAGAGGAGAAACTGAATGAATTATTAAGAGAAAAAGACAGCAAAACTATAATAGAAGCTTCCTTTTTCAGAAGTAGATAAAATTAACCAAAAATAAACAAGAAGGAAGCTGAGAAGATGAATAAAATCTTAGAAAACTTAGATATGATAGACAGCTGTACAAACTGAATGGGGATAGAAAAGGATACCTTTTTCTCTGCAGTACATGGCACCTGTCCCAAAACTGACCATGGAGTAGGACATTACTATCAAGCCTTTCTTTGAAAAATTTTTATTGCAACAATAGACTATATATACTTGATCAATGATCTCCTCTCAGTTTTGTTCAAGTTAGCAATGAGATGTAAAATTTCCTCTATTAATTGCTTTTGCTGCATCCCACATATTTGGTATAACTCATCATTGTCATTATATTAGATGAAATTATTGATTATGCTAATTATTTGTTCTTTGATGCAATTATTCTTTAAATTAGGTTTTCAGTTTTGAATTTTTTTTAGTTTTTCTGTAGATTGTCCCTTATTACTTGAAATTTTTAATCCATTATGATCTGAAATGTTGGCATTTAAAATTTCTGCTTTTCTGCATTTGATTGTAATATCTTTATTCACTAATACATGGTCAGTTTTTTGCGTAAGTACTAAGTACAAGAGAGAAGAATGACTATTCTATCTCCATTCAGTTTTCTTCAAAATATATCATACCTACATTTTCTATAATTCTATTTACCTCCTAATGAGTTTGATATGTTCAAAAAGGAATAGTATCTCTGGTGTGAAGGCTACTAAACTATTTTTAGAACTGCTTTCCAACTTTGATGTCCACCCAAGTAACCTAACTCTCACCTGTGCCTCCAAGAAGCTGTAGCATGTGCAGCAGCTACATCCAAGTAAACCATTTTGGTTGATGGGCTAAATGAGGTCGAGGGCAATAAACCAGGAGTGAATAAGGGATGTGTCTACCCCAAACATGTGAAGTCTTCCCCTGATGGAACAGGTAGATGAGAACTATTCATTTCAATGACAGAATCACTACTGAAGCAGGTACTAAGGAGCTTTTAGAGCTTTGTTAAACATGAAAGAGGTGAAGGCTATCCACTGCATCTAGAGCCATCACCATTTATCTTGCCACTAGATAATTAATGACATTTGAAGAAAGAGTGGGGTTGCTGACTTCATGCTGCTTCACAAATCCAATTTAGGCATTATTCAAAGACATCATCCAAAAATTTTAACATTCATATCTTAAGTTCTGTGGTGATAAGGTGGTGTTGAAAAAGTAGGTGTGAACACACAGGGAATTGTAGTAATAACCCTATATAGAAGCAGCCCAGGTCACAGGATCATTGCTGCACCTAATGCAACAGTGGAATTTGGCAGCTGACTGGGTGTTTGAGCAATTTTGTAATGATCACATTGCTCACTTTCTGATGAGAATAAGGGAGTAGTAAAGGTTCCCTAAAAATTGTCTATTTACCCACCACTGATCTGATCACTGAAGCAGGTGGAAATCCCAACCTGCTGTTCAAACACAAACAAAAATTGTTCAGAAACATCTAGAAGAGTTCACTCACTATTGGTGCATGAAATGGTTGCACATTCATTGAAAATGCATAATCCAATGGACTTGAAAGATGAAGAGTACTTGTTGTAGGAAGTATTATATTCAAATAGCAGCCCTGAGTTAAACAAGGCTGATGAATGAATGGGCAGCTTACTGGATACGTGTTTGTTTTTTTTCCTGGAGTGGATGCAGTAAAGGGGAGTGCTGTGAAGCTGGGTTGGGTTTTACAACCAAAATCAATCTAGTAGAGGACTTCCAGGGCAGAGCCAAGGTGGCAGCATGAAGCTAGCATGCTCCTGGAGACTTTCCCTACCAAAGATAAATGAAACCTCTGCTCTGGCATTCCAACTACACAATAGTAGAGCAATAGATAACACTGAAGGAACAAGCACAATGATTTATTATTTAAGTGGGAAAGAAGGGAGAATGTGAATGCTGAGTAAATTCTATTCAATAGATTTAGCACCGTGAGGGAATAAGATACATTCCCACTTGAGTTTAAAATTCTAACTTAATCTCTTAAAAATTAGAACTGATCTAATGGAACCTAATGTCTCCATGAGACATCAAGATAAAATAAAAAAGGGGCAGCTAGGTGGTACAGTGCATAGAGCACCGGCCCAGGAGTCAGGAGGACCTGAGTTCAAATCCTGCCTCAGACACTTATTAATTACCTAGCTGTGTGGCCTTGGGCAAGTCACTTAATCCCACTGCCTTGCAAAAAAAATCTAACTTAATTCATAGGGAAGCAGGTTTAACTGGGAAAGAGAAAGATAAGGGGAGAAGAGAATTATAAAAGGGAGGGGAAGATATAACTGAAAATAAACTGAAAGTTAAATATTTAAATGAAAAGTCAAAAGAGAAAGATAGTAAAATTTTGGTGAGGAGGAATAATAGAAAAGGAAAGAGAAAAATATAAATGGAGAAAGATAGCATAGAGGGAAATGTAGAATTAGTCATTTTAACTATTAATCTGAATGGGATGAACTGTCCAATAAAACAGAAGCAGCTATCAGAATGGATTAAAAACCAGAATACTACAAGACATTGTTTACAAGAAACACATTTGAAGCAGAAAAATACACAAAGGATAAACGTAAATATATTATGATGCAGCTGAAGTAAAAACAAATCTGGGGTAGTGATCCTAATCTCAAAGTAAAAGCAATGATCAATTTCACTAAAAGGGATAAGGAAGGAAACTACCTCTTTTTAAAAAGCATCATTGGTAATGAAGCTATATCATTACTAAACATGTATGCACCTAGTGATATAGCTTCCAAATTCCTAGAAGAAAAGCTGCGTGAATTACAAGAGACATAGGTATCAAAGTTTTAGTAATGGGAGATGTCAATATCTCTCACTCAGAACTAAACAAATCTAATAACAACAGAAACAGGAAGGAAGTTAAGAAGGTTAAGGAAATCTATGAAAACTTAGATATGATAGACCTATAGAGAAAACTTAATTGGGGACAGAAAAGAATATATCTTTTCCCTGACAGTACATGACCCCTTCGCCAAAATCGACCATGTACTAGGACAGAAAAAAAATCTTATAATCAAATGAAGAAAGGCAGAAATAATAAAAACACACTTCATGATGCAATAAAATTATTATTATTATTACAAGTAATAAAGGGTCAGCGAAAGATAAATCAAGAACTAATTGAAAATTATATATAACTTTTTATATAACTTTATCTTAAATAAAAGATGGGTGAAATAGCAAATAATAGAAATAATCAAAAAATGTTACCTAATGAAATGATAATAAGAAGACATCATAACAAAATTAATGGGATACAGCCAAGCAAGTTTTTTTGGGGAAAATTTATATCTCTAAATGCTTATATGAATAAAATAGAGAAAAGATAAGATCAATGAATTGACTATGCAACTAAAAAAGCTAGAAAAAAAGAACAAATTAAAGATCCCAAGTTAAATACCAAATTAGAAATTCTGAAAATCAAGGGAGAGATTAATAACATGGAAAGCAAGAAAACCATTGATCTCATGAATAAAACTAAGAATTGGTTTTGTGAAAAAGCCATTAAAATAGAGAGATGTTTGTTTTATCTGATTAAAAAAGAGGAAAGAACATAACCTAATTACCAGAATCAAAAATGAAGAATGAACTAACCACCAAAGAAGAATAAATTAAAGAGCTAATCAGGGTGGCTAGGTGGCGTAGTGGATAAAGCACGAGCCTTGGAGTCAGGAGTACCTGGGTTCAAATCAGGTCTCAGACACTTAATAATTACCTGGCTGTGTGGCCTTGGGCAAGCCACTTAACCCCATTAGCCTTGCAAAAACCTAAAAAAAAGAGAGATAATCAGAGTTACTTTACAAAACTGTATGCTAATAAATTGGATAACTTGAGGGAAATTGGTGAATATTTACAAAAAGACAAACAATTCCAAGATTAACAGCAGAGGGAATAAATTACTTAAATATTCCTTCCTATTTCAGAAAAAGAAATTGAAGAAACCATCAATAAAATCCCTGATAATAAGTCGCCAAGCCAAGATGTATTTACAAGAGAATTCTACCAACAATTAATTCCTATTTTACAGAAACTAAAAAAAGGAGAGGAAGGAGCTCTGCCAAATTCTTTTCATGGTACCAACATGATGGTGGTATATAAACCAGAAATAACAAAAATAGACAAAGAATATTATAGACCAATCTCCCTAGTGAATATTGATACAAAAATCTTAAATAAAATTTTAGCAATGAGACTACAACAAATCATTATCAGGGCAATACACCATAATCATGTTGGATTTAAACCAGGTAGGGATGGTTCAACATTAACAAAATATTCAACATAATTAAACATAATCAACAGTAAAATCAACAGAAATATGATTATCTCAATAGATGCTAAAAAGCCTTTGATAAAATACAACATCCATTACTATTAAAAACCTTATAAAGTTTAGGAAAAAATGGAATTTTCCTTAAAATAATAAATAGTAGCTATCTAAAACCATCCACAAATATTATATTTAATGGGAATATACTCATAACATTTCCAATGAATTTAGGGGTAAAAACAAGGATGCACATTATTATCATTACTATGCAATATAGTATTAGAAATGCTAGCAGTAGCAATAGGAGAAGAAAAAGAAATTGAAGGAATCAGAATTGGCAATGAAGAGGAAAAAACTTTCACTCTTGGAATATGATATGATGGTATACCTGGAGAATCTGAGAAAATCATCTAATCCGAGAAAAGCATCTAAAAAACTCTGTGAAACAACAAATTCATCAAAGTAGCACATAAATCAGCAGCATTTCTATATATGAACAACAAAGTCTAAGAGCAAGAGATAGAGAAATTTCATTTAAAATAACTGTAGACAACATTAAATACTTGGAAATCATGCTCTCAAGACAAAGCCAGAAACTCTATAAACATAATAATAAAGCACTCCTCACTCAAACAATGGCAGATCCACATAATTTGAAAAATGCCAAATTTTCATAGTTAGGTCAAGTTAATATAATAAAAATGATAATTCTAACCAAATTAAATTGCTTACTCAGTTCCATAATAATCAAACTACCAAATAACTACTTTACTGAGCTAGAAAAAAGCATTAACAAAATTAACCTGGAGAAAAAAAAATGGTCAAGAATTTCAAAGGAACTGATGAAAAACAATGTAAAAGAAGGTGGCCTAGCTCAACCATATCTAAAACTATACTATAAAGCAGCAGTCATCAAAACTGCTTGGTACTGGTTAAGAAATAGATCAGTGGATTAGAATAGTTTAAAAACAAACTTCAGTAAATGACTACAGCAATCTACTATTTGACAAAACCAAAGAAACCAGCCTCTGGGATAAGAACTAGGCATAGATCCACATCTCACTCTTAAAATGGGTACAGGATAAAGAGCGGTCCCATAGATAAATTAATGGACCAAAAAATACTCTATCTGATCTATGGAAAAAGGATAAATTTATGGCCAAATAAGAATTAGAGCACATTATAAACTGTAAAATATATGATTTTGACTATATTTAAAATTTTTGGCAGTAATAAAATCAATGTTGCCCCAAAATTATAAGGAAAGCAGAAAGCTGGGAAAGAATCTTCCCATCCAGGAATTCTGATAAAGGTCTTATTTCTAAAATATTTAGAGAATTGCATCAAATTTATAAAATTGCAACTCTTTCCCCAAATGATAGATGGTCAAAAGATATGAACAGATAGTTTTGAAATGAAGAAATTAAAGTTATATATAAGCATATGAAAAAAGTTCCAAATCATTATTGATTAGAGAAATGCAAATCAAAACAGCAATGAAGTACCATTTCACATCTATTAGATTAGTCAAAATGAGGAAAAGGGAATATGATCAATATTGGTGAGGTTGTGGAAGAATTGGGCCATTGATGTATTGCTATTAGTGCTGTTAATTGATACAACTTTTCTGGAGAGCAATATAGAACTATGCCTAAAGAGCAATAAACCTGTTTAGACCCTTTGATTAATTAGATCTATTTTTGCTTTTTCCTTGCTTTAGATCAGTATTGGTATCCCTGCTATTTTTGCTTCAGCTGATGGCAAATATATCCTCCTTCTATCTTTAACCTTCACTCCTTTTGTATCTCTCTGCTTCAAATGTGTTTATTGTAAACAACATAATGCACTATTCTGGTTTTTGATTCAATATATTACCCACCTTCATTTTATGGGAGAGTTCATCCCATTCACACTAACAGTTATTATTGCTAACCATATATTTTCCTTCATCCTATCTTTTCCCTATTTGTTCTTTTCTTTCTCCTTTTCTCTTATCCCTTCCCACCAATACTTTGCTTTTGACTGATGCCTCTCTCAATCTGTCCTCTCCTCTATCATCATCTACCTTCCCTTTATTTTTCACTTCCCTTTTAACTTAATTTTTTGTTTATTTTTTAGAAGTATTTCAATATATTACCAAAAAATGTCTTACAATCTCTCTGTCTAATCTCTCTGTGTCTGTATACCTGTATGTCTGTGTGACTTTCTATTTATCAAATCATCTATCTAATTTAATTCATTGTTATTTATCCATATATGCATATATATGTATATAGCATTTTCTTATTGAAATATATATCTTTTGTACTTTGGCTTAAAGGTATCTCAATCAAAATGTATATATGTATTAATTAGTGACTTTTGGGACACTATAGACTACCAAATTGCTTTACTAAATAACTGGACCATTCAAAACTTGTACCAGCAGTACTTTCAAGTGCCTTAGGTATTGATAACCTTCCCACCAATTGCCACTTTCTTTTTTTTTTGTTATTTTCACAAATAAATGAACATAACTCATTAGAGTTATGTGAATTTGAATTTAACTTTCATTTATTTGGAACAATTAATTTTATAGTTGTTGATTGTTTTTTAAGGACTTCCTTTTGACATTATTTTAATGCTTTTTGAGCAATGGTTTGTTTTTAGTTTGATCAATGTCCTATGTAACTTTGATCTTCAACATTGATTAGAGATAATTACTACAAATATTCCCTTATTTTTTATTTTCTAATTTTATCTTCATTGATTTTGTTGGTACAAAGAATTTTCAGTAATGGATAATCAATCAAAATTGTCTGTTTTATACACAGGCATCTTCTTACTTACTTATTTAAAAACTCTTTCATTATACATATGCTCCTATACAAAAAACACAACGTTCTGTGCTTCTATAGTTTGAAATCTGACATCATATATTTATATTGCTCATCTATTTGGAATATTTTTGGAGTCTTTTTATTTAATGAACACTAGACTATGAATGCTTTATTGCTAGACTTACGTAACAATTTTATTTCACTCATTAACTTTGTATTTTTTTTAGCCAGGAAGAGATAGTTTGATAATTACAATATCAGTCAAATTTAAAAATCTTTTATCTCTCTTTCCCACAATCTCCTCCTGCCCCAATCTTTCCTTGGACATTTTTGATCACGTTACCAAATGAATATTTTAGGGGGATATAATGTAAATATTTGATAATTTGATTGTGATGACAAGAAAATTTTGAATTATCAAAATGTTATTTGTATTTTACTGACAGTATCCAACCATGAACATCTAATATTATCTCTAATGGCTGCTTTATAAAAATAATTTTGTATTTATTCATATGATTCCTATACTTCTTGGAAGTAAACTAATAGATTATCATTCATTCTAGAAGTTGAACAGAATTTCCTTTCTTTTCCTGCTCTACTTTGTGGCAAGACTGATGAGTTTAGATCTTATTTAACCATTAATAGACTATAACACTTCTAAACATTTCTCATCAGAAGGTAAACATTACAACATCATTTAGCTAAATATATTTGTTTTTTATAGAGTTTCTTGAATTCCATGTTTCTATTTCTAAATTTCCCCCTCAGTTCTGCTAATTTCATTAGAAATGTTTAGAAGTCTTTCACTATTATGGATAAAATAATTTCCCTGTGTGATTATATTTAGTTTCATTAACATACTTGACTGAACTTATTTTTGATTTTAGGTCAATCTTTTTGATTTTCTTATTACAAGAGTTTTTCTTCTTCATCATAGATACTACAAAATCTTCAATGGTCCTAATGGTGATTACATGGAAATTTCATTTATGAGTGACTTGGTTACTTTTATTTGATGTGGAACTTCTGAATTTTGAAGTAACCTTCTTGGGTGGTTTCAATTTGAATGTTTTCTTAAAGATGTGAATGATAATTTTTTTCATGTATATTACTTGAATTTCTAATTCTACTAGTTGTAAGTAGTGTTCTTTTGTGATTTCATAAAAATGATTCCTAAGAGTTTTTTGGTCCTTTTTTTAAGGGAATATAAACATTCTTAAATTCACTCAACTACATCTGCTGCTTTTTTGTTTCATTTTGTTTTTAATGTATAAACCTATTTTTTCTTTGAAAATTTTCTATGGTAAGGTGACTTTTCTCTTATATATTCATGTATATTGCTTTAGTAAACACATGGTATTTTCTATTTATATCTATTCATAGCCATTGCTAGGATAAGTAATAGGAAAGAAAAACAGAAAAGAAAGAGATTTATATGATTTTTTTATTTATTTGAAATAAAAAGCAAGTTGCACATAGAAAATTTGTGGTTTCATATATGGTCATCTTTTTAGTGTGCTACTTTGGAAAAACTTGTTTTATTCCATAAATTAAAAAAATAAATTTGAAATTATGAGACAATTTCTTAACATATTTTTTTCTGGATGAGAGAAAATGGATGTATTTGTAGGCAAAAGATAAGCAACCATTAGTTTGATGATATGAGAATATGTATTACCAAGAGAGTATGATTGAACTAAAATGCAGGATAGAATGAGATGGTCAAATGTAGATATTGTGGAATTTGTTTTAACAAAGGTTACCAATTCATATGAGACAAAGGTAAAATAGGAGATAATAGGGTAGTGCATGAATTATGTTAGATGAGTAGAAAGGGAGGGAGATTTGGAGGACAGTTTAGCTCTTTTTTTTTATTAAAGTATGAAGTTAGCTCTGCTGACAGGATGAAGGTGATGGAGAGTGTTCTGAGAGGTTTGATAAATGAGAAATGAAAATAAAAAATTTAGAAGTTATTGCAATGAATGGTAAAAGAAACCTCTTAGAGAGACATCAAAAGATTTCCTTGCTTCCTTTAGGGCATGTTGGCATTACACACAATAGAGTTGTAAAAGACTTAATATGGTTTCATGATTTTTCCAACTCTGTTCAGTGAGATATGAATAGAAACAAAGAAATTGGATAATGAGAGTAATCTGAGGTTGAACTTTAGCAAGCAAGGATTAGCAATGTTCAAAGTGGCAAGATATTTGTTTGTAAGAGATAGTATAACTCACCTAACTTAAACTATTGCAGGGATGATGCCTTGAAAAAGAATTGAGCTGTGGAAGCATTCCAATTCATGAGAATTAAAAACTGATTTCGGCAGAATGAAATAGAAAATACTTTAAAAGAATTTTGGTGTTTATGTATATAAAAGTGGACCACATGAGAGTGATGTTCTCATTTTGTTTCAATATTCAAAATTGGTCTTCCAGTTGCCTCAAGGGAGATCATTAGGTGCAAAAAGGAAGAAATTCAAATATAAACATATGACTCATGATTAGTATGTTATGTGGACCAAATGAAAAAGGGAAATATAGCAAAACTTTATAGCTTAAAATGTATCTTCCCTTTGTGACCCTTTTAATTAATTCTGACAACTCTTTAGTCTATTTAATTGGTTTTGCAAGACAGTTTTGGTAGTATTAAGGTTATATTTCTAGATCTATCATTTATTTTCCTAGATAGCACCAAATAAAGGATCCCTATCCAGGACTTTGAAAATGTTCCACATTCCTTTTAAGAATGCCTATTACATTGCTTCCTTCCTCTTGTATTTTACAAGAAAACACAAAGCTTCCCTAGCAGAATGAAATAAATGAAGACAGAGTAACCATATTCACACATTAACAGGCAAAATGCTTTAAAGGAATTAGTTCAAAACAGATGGTGGTGCAGTGTTACAGTTACTTGTAGGTGTGCCAGGTGTAAGTTACCAGCATCATTCCATATGGTATAATTTAGCAGTAGGAGCCTCTGGATTTCTGTCAGATTCCTGAGGTATTTTGTTGGCATGAGTTCATTGTGTTTTGGTTGGTTAGTTGGTAATATGAGTCTACAGCTATATGATATCATTGAACTCAACCATTTTCACTCCCTCTTTTGTCTTTTATATCAATATGGGGTTCAGCTTTGAATTAGAAGTGATTTTTGCTTTGGTTTTTACCTTTGGTTATTGAGATCATTTAGGGAATTCATATCACTTACATAATGCAAAATCCTTCAAGACACAATGATGCTATTTTTATGAGTCTATTTCTTGTAAAGATCTCAACCTGTTTGTCATTCAGATTTGTAATAGTGCAAGTAGAATAGATAGTATTTGAGAATTACTGGGACAGAAACAAAATCAATATGTGATTGGTGATGAGCTGCTTTGTACAGGATCATAAATGTGATTCCGTCCAATATAATCTATCTCTTTGAAAATGTATGACTCCTACATTCTTCTTCAAGTGTTTTGTAAGCAAATATGTGATTTTATATACCTCTGCCCAAATACACTAGGAAGAATCTAAAGGCTTATAAGATAATTAGAGAGAAACGACTGACTTCTAAGGAACTACTGCTCCTCATTTATTCATGTTATGTGGGCATTACATGGGTTCTGGGGAACACAGGATATCTGACAGAAAACTTCAGCCTGAGATAAGACAATAGCAATGACTGATATAATTGGAGGGGAGAAGAATAAAGTGCTACTAACAGCTATGACTTCTATTACGGACAAGGTCAGAAACATATAGTGCAACAGAATTTTCATAAATAGATACCTACTCAGGTCTTCTACATGCTTAGGTATTTATGCGTTTTACCATAATAAGGAATTTGTAGAGTAATTGGTTCTAACTAGATCTGACCACATGGGGAATAAAAGGACTAAATCATCTGTAGGTATTGATGAAAAGATCAGATTAGAGACATTCAGGAAAGAATACCCTGCAGAGAGTGAGATCTGTTGATATGTTCTGGGAATTTGTAGCAAAATGTAAACAACTAGGCAGAAAGATATGTAATCAGAAGTGATGTTAGTGGGCAGTAACTGGTGACATTCAGGGAGTTGATTGATGATTCAGAATGCATGAGATGTTAATAACACTGACTAGTTATCCTGGTGAAACTGTGTTTGAGTAATAACAACATGAGAACAACTAATTAACAGATAACTCCAAAAAGAGGAATAGGGAAAGTGGTGGCTTATGAAGAAGATTGCTCATTGGTTGGTATTGTCATTTCCTTAAGCTCTGACTGGAGTCCTATTAGTAGTCAAGTCATCAATCAATAAGCATATATCAAGGGCCTACTATGTAATAAGCATTGTACAAGGTGCCTGGGCTACAAAGGTAAAAAAGAATAAGTTCCATCTCTTAAGTGATTTACATTTTTCAGTGGAGAATCAATTTAGTTATGGAAACATATTTGAAATACATACAAAATAAAAGCTCAAGTACAAGGAATAACTAGTATATATAACATCTGGAAAGATTCATATGAAAAGTTACAAATCAAGTGATCTTTGAAGGAACCTTTGAAGATAAAGAGATGCAGAAATAGTTCACTCAGAATCAGGTCAGCTTAGGCAGAATAACAGATAGGAGAGAATAGGATATGTTCAAACAAGAGCAAAGAGATCGATTTGACTCGACTTAAATGTTTTTGAAGTTTGGAGAAGTGAACCCAATGGCTACTGAGTAGTTTTTATTTAAATCTAGAGATTGTAGGGACTCAATGAAGTGATTGATCAGAGCATTACTATTATCTTAAGACTGCTGCTTAAGGAATTAGAAGTTTCTTTTAATTGGATCCTAAATTAAAACAAGGGTAATAATATGAAGTAAATATTGGAATGTTCTAGGTTGTAGACATTGATTGCAAGAGTAAAATTTAAACATTGTTTCTTTGACAAAATAAAGTTATTATCTATTTTTGATCAGAGGTATGACAGTTTTGTACAAAGTCAAATACTTAGAGGAATCTGTGATCTCACCCATGTGGCCATTATGCAGTTTACAATTCATCCCTACTTGACCATTTTGTGAGATTTGTCTAAGACTTTACAAAAGATTGATTCCACAAAGCAATTTCTTCTTGCAAAATTCATTAACTATAAAAGCATAGGTTGTCCAACAATTATCTTCTGCTTTTCCCACTTTGTCAATTTATGATCTATTTGTAACATACATTTATTTGATGACATCATTTACTCTTCATCTTCGCCATAGTTTTTTTTTTTTTTTAATTTGCTATGCTTTCCAACTTGTTTGCACTCATCAGAGGATTTTCTCTTGTTTTCTGAGGGATATTAGTTTTTTTATTTCTTGGTAACTGTAGTGTTGCATGATTTGAATTTATATGAAACCATCAGTTTGCACATAAGAAGGATAAGTTCACATCAGTTTTAATGATGATATTAACACCATTGGCAAGGCAACTAATTTGTGGAGATAAGGGGAATTTGTGCATGATCTACCTGTAACTAAAGAATGTAACCATACTTTAAATGTAAGTGGTAAGAATATTGAAATTTGGGAGGACTTGTTATTATTTCTATAAGGAAGAGATTGATAGTAAAAGTTAATATTAATCAAATAATGTTAATTAATAATTATCTATTAAAATCCAATGTTTAACTTTTATCTCTGAAATGGACTTTGTTACACTGAATATGCAGAATAATAGGTATCAAATTCAGCAAGAGAAAGGGTCACATAATACTTCTACAGAAGAAGAATTATAGTCTAGTGCTCTGGGCAGCACTTATTTTGGTTGTTATATTTTTATTTTCTAATGAATTAAAAAAAAACAGGACCGATGTTGTGAGAAGTAAATAAGGAACTTTGTACATGCAAAATCCATTGACACTGAAAAATATATGAAGAACATTAGTTTATGCTTCTCTAGTTATATCACCAAAATAATTCCCTACCTAAAGGGAAATGGGGAGATAATATAATGCATATATCAAGCCTCTAAATCTATTCCATCTTAATTTTTCTTTGTATGTCCAATTCCTGATAATTGCATCTCCTTTTAATTGAGTATAGTTGAATTGTGTCAACAGTCATATTTTTTAGATTGCTAGTTGCCCCATCATAACACACAAAAAACACTAGGCAAATAACCAGTGATAACCAAAGAATCATGATTTTAAGCTTGTTTTGTTACTGAAATATAATTTATGAGGTCATTACTCACTGCTTAGGGCATGTGCACCTTATTAATTATGAGAAGCTCTGAGAGTTGGTCAAGATTCTTGAAAAACTATATCAGGAAAACCATTAAGAATGCTCATAATATTTTGGATTGTAATATCGGCATGCAAAGAATAATTTTGGAAAAATTTGGAATAATTCCAAACTTCAAAAACATTTAAGTCGAGTCAAATTGATCTCTTTGCTTTTGTTTGAACATTTCCTATTTTCTCCTATCTGTTATTGTGCCTAGGCTGACCTGATTCTAAGAGTGAACTATTTCTGAATCTCTGTATCTGAAGCCATTTACTGATCTTGGTATTGTGTTTGTTCATAATAAAAGTTAAGTGAATCAAATAAAATGCTCATAATAGTAGCTTACATTTTTATAGTGCATTAATGTTTCCAAAGTACTTTAGGGTTTGTCTTATTGGCTTATGGTTCATGTATAATTTTCACAATCTCTATCTTTTAATTCTATTTAGTCCTAATTTTGCTTCAGCCTTGCACAATCATTTTTGAAAGCTTGTGACTACTTGTTTATGATCGAAACAAACTCTTCTTGAAGAATTCACTACTATTATCAGGCAGATATTTGATTTGGCAATTTTATTTCTCCATGCAAAAATGTGGAGTCTATTGTCTATTTTCTGTAGTGTGACTAAAGGTCATCAAGTCAGCATTTCCCACAGAACTCTCAAATATAGTTAATGATTTGATTTTCAGTCTTGAATTGAATTCCCCAGACTTATCTTTCATCATTTAAACATTGTTTGGTTTTTTAAGATTTTATTTTCTGTCTCTTTTTATCATTTGTATTATTCTTTTCTGATTTTTTCCTATTTCTCCAGAGACTTTAAAATGTGTAGAACAAAAGAAGTTATCACAATTTGTCAGTGTCTGAGCAGTGCTGACTATAGCAGATGTATTATTTCACCTAATCTGAGGTGGAATATTCAGTCTGGATCAGAAAAGGAATCCTGTCTACAAGATTGAAAGTATGCATTTAACCTTTAAAGAGCTCCAAAGAGAGGTTAGACATTACTTTGTAAGGCAACAACTACCTTTTGGGAGAGGTACAGTTAAATTGTTAACAAGTTGTTCTCAAACTGAACTCTAACGTTCTGAAATGTTGGCCCATTGTTCCATATTATATTCTTTGGCATCAGGTAAACCAAGAATTATTGAGATTAGGGTCTTGCATATTCTTGAAAATGGTCTATTTTCTCCTGGAGAACTCTGCCCAGTTCCTTCATCAGATTGTTAGTTGGCAATTTTTACAAACCACTCATCCTCCTAATTGTTCTCCTCTGCACATTCTCCAATTTGTATAAGTGTATATGATCTCCTCCAATAGAGTATAAACTCAAAACACCAGGAATTATTTTGGCTTTCATGGTTTTCGGGCATTAGACCAGTGCATGACACTTTGGTTAGATAGATAGCAATTATTTTATTGATTATCATCATCATTCTGAAAATGTGACTCATTGATTCAACTCAACAAAAAGTTTTAAAGTGTTTACTATATATGATATATTGAGCTGAGTCCTAGGGATACAAAGACAAATCTTATACCATCCCTTAACTCAGGAGTATTAGATTCCAAAATATTGATTGAAGTATGATTAAAACTAAGTATTAACTTACTTGTTCAGAAGACTATGGCCCTCTGATGTTACCCTAGATATCTGCTTCTTTGAGAGGTAAGGTAGGTTTGACATGCTATAATTTTGATTCATATTGGTTCTTGTAGTACACTAAAATCCCCAGAGTCTAAAGTGTTCTGTGGTCACCTAAGCAAATCACTTAAATTTTTAGTGCTTAGAAATTTTCTAAAATTATAAATTAGGAGCCAATAATATACATTATAGTGAGTATTCCTCCCTCAGAAATTTCCCATATTGATGAAATCATTCATCTGTATTGATTTGTTTTAAAAATCAATGGCAGGTTTTTATCTTCAAAGAGGACCAATCACAATGTGGGGATACCTTGACTTGTTTGCAAACTGGATTCAAGATAGAATTGCCTAAAGTTATTGGTTTTACCCTTTCTTCCAAAGATATTAATGTTTAGTGGCAAAACAAAAATTGAGATGACTGGTGAAGACTCAGATGCTGTGGATGATTGGCATCTTCAACTTTTGGCAAAGCTATAGATATATTAAACTCCTTGATTCAGCTGCCTTCATGTCATTGGAACAAAATGCTCTTTTGCATTCCATAAAAGGAAGGTTTTTAGGTGCTAGGGATAGACATTCCATTAACTCATGAGGTCTCTTTGCAAAGTGCTCTTTGAAAATATAAGGGTGATGGGGCAGGGTTTATCAGGGAAATGGAATGAATTGCATTATTGATCACGGTCCATACTCTGGGGAACAAAGCAATTTTGTCTAATGATTAACATTTATTCTAATCCTCCCACATATAGTCCCATAAGACTAAACCATGTTGATTGTAATGGACAGGTTTCAAAATGCACCAGTAAAGTCACAGACATATAAATAAATTCATCCTTCTCCAGGAAGTATTCTATTACCCTTTTCAAAATAGCTAAATGACCTTTCCTTCATTACATTACAATATGTAATGGGTTTTGTTAATGTATATGTTGACATATGTGTGTAAATAAAACACTTGTTAATTATTTTCTTAAATCTGCCTAGAACATAATTCGAAGAAAAATATATTTTAAGTCATACCAGTGGTTTCAAATTCAGGTTCTAGGGACTTTAAAAGCAGAACCAAAATGCTATCATAGAGAAAGTACTCAGCTGTACTCTCTTAACATTCCTCTCCAAACAACTTGAAAATAATGCCTCAAATCAAATTCTAGTGAAGCAGAGTGCATGAAATACCAGAGTGAGACATTTTTTTCAGTCCACAACAATTCTAGAGATATGAAAGCAAAATATGTGTCACAGGGATGGAGGTTGGTCCAGAGACCACTTTATAAAACACCAGTGGTGGAACCAGGTTGAGATGACAGAAGCATCAGCAGCTTCAGGAACTTCCAAGCAAAATATGGTAATGGGAAAGAAACTGGCAACTGGTCAAAAAGAGATTACAGGGAACCCCTTGTTCTAGGACTAGATGTAATTCTGGATATTAGTTAGCAAATTCGTTATACACGCTTATTTCTAGGCAATCATTCAAACATGAGAGGGAAAGCACTTTTTGTTAAGAAAAAAATGAAAGCAACCAAGAGAGCAAAGTTCATATAAACAATAACACTGTAAGATCATCAACCTTAATGAAAGCAGCTCCTCTCAGCAGTTTGGAGAGCTAGGACAACCATATTAGACTGCCTATGGACAATGTTATCCCCATCCAAAGGAAGAAAAAAACAATACAAAACCAAAAAGAAAACCAATACTTCAGAATATGATTAGCACTTTCTAAAAATTATCTCTTATTTATCTCTTGCCCTTAATCCTTATTCCTCATACTGAAAATGACTGATATATAAACATGTTTATCCAACATATGTATGTACAATGCTTACTTGACTGTTCCCTATTGAGGGGAATGGGGTAGGAAGGGAGGGTAGAAGAATTTAAATATACTTAAAAAAATACATGTGAATATGTTTTCAAATAAGTAAAGTGTTTTATTTTTTAAAAAAGAGAAAATATGGGTGGGGCAACCAAGTGGTGCAGTGGATAAAGCACCAACCCTGGAGTCAGTAAGATCTGAGTTCAAATCCAGACACAGACACTTAATAATTGCTTAGTTGTATGACCTTGGGCAAATCATGTAACCCCTGTTGTCTTTTATTTTATGGCTAGATTTGTTTAGTTCTGAGAGGGTAAAGAATTTTAGAAAATTTAAATATATGATATAGCCTTCTGTAGAAAACTGAATGGTGACAGAGAGAAACATAACATTTTTCTCTGTTAAGAATGGTATCTTCAGAAAAATTGGTCATCTATTGGGGAAAAAATGCCACACAACTAAATGCAGAGAAATAAAAATATTAAATGCTTCTGCTTCAGACTATGATGCAATCAATTTGCATTAAAAATGTGGAATAGAAACATAGCTTAAAATTTAATGAGAAACAATAAACTAATCCTAAGAAGAAAACAATCAGAAATACCAAAAATTTCATTAAAGGGAATGACAACAATGAGACAATATTACAAACTTTGTGGGATGCAATCAAGGCAATTCTTAAGGTTAAATTTATATTAGTAATACATTGCATTATATTATATTACTTTAATGCATTCATTAGTAAAAGAGAAAAGGAACAGATAAATTAATTGAATTAAACTAAAAAAAATTAACTAAAAATGTTGAAGTAAACATTCCCAAATAAAAACCAAAATGGGAATCCTGAAAATTAAATGTTGGATAAGCAAAATTAAAAGCAAAATATTTATTGAACCAATAAATAAAATGAAGAATTCATTTTTATTTAAAAAAATAACATACCCATCCAGAGGAAGAAAAACAAAACAAAACAAAAAACCCTTCAAAATCTGATGAACAAGGGGCGGCTAGGTCACATAGTAGATAAAGCACCGGCCCTGGAATCAGGAGTACCTGGGTTCAAATCTGGTCTCAGACACTTAATAATTACCTGGCTGTGTGGCCTTGGGCAAGCCACTTAACCCCGTTTGCTGTGCAAAAACCTAAAAAAAACCAAACCAATCTGATGAACCCTTCATAAAAATTATCTCTTAAGTATCTCTTTCCCTTAATCCTAATTCCTCATTCTGAAAATGACTAATCTATAAACACATTTACCAAATATATACATATATGTTCAATGTTAATCTGACTGTTCCAATGAGAGGAGGGGGATGGTAGAGGAGGGGGATGGTCAAGGAGGGTGGAACGAAATTTTGTTCGTTAAAAATATGCAGATATATATGGATGAATGTTGAAATATAAAAAATAATAATAAAATAGAAACTTCAAAGGTTAATTTGTTTTAAAAATGAAAATAAAACCAAATTGCTACCAGCAAAATTTTAAAAAAATGTATTTATCAACATTGAAAATGAAATTAAAGGAATAATGAGCAGCTAGTTTCCAAAAATAGCTGTAAAGCAAATGACAATCTAAGTGAAATGGAGGAATACTTTAAAAAATAAAAGGAAATAGAATATTTAAATAACCCTGTCTCAGAAAAAAAATTAACATGTTATAAATGACTTGTTCTCTAGGGATAAAAATGCCAAACACAAAATAGATATATTAATGATTTCTACCAAATATTTAAGGAATCTTTAATCAGAATACTATATAAACTGTTTGAAAAAATAGGTAAAAGACTCCTATCAAACACTTTTTATGTCACAACTATGATTTTGATGACTAAACTAAGGAGAACAAAAGCAGTGAAAGAAAATCAGACTAATTTTCTTAACAAATGTTAATGCAAATAATTTCAGTAAAATTCTGACAAGTAGATTGCTCAAATATATTACAAAGATCACATTCTATGATCATGTGAAATTTGTGCCAGGAATACATTGCTAGCTCAGTATTTAAAAATACCCAACTGTCACCAGAGTTGGCAACATCAATAATAAAAGCAAATTTAAAAAGGATTTTATCCATAATTATAGCAAAAGTCTTTGAAAAAATACAACTCATTCTTATTAAAAAAAACACAAATATTTAAGAAAAATATACCTTTTCTTCAAATGATGAACATCTAGAACTAAAAATAAAAATCTGTAGAAGAAATAAACTTGATGTCTTCACAGTAAGATCAGGGTGAAGTAAAGATGTTTGTTATCAACAGTATTATTCAACATTATCCTAGAAATGCTAGCTCTTGCAATATGACAAGGAAAAGAAATAGAAGAAATAAAAATGGATAAAGTGAAGACAAAACCATCACACTTTGCAAATGATAAGATGGTTTAGTTCAGATAATCAACAATAACAGCAGCAGCAAAAGTAACTACAACAAAACAACAAACGTAGCTGAAATAATTAACAACTTTATTTAGAGCAAAATGTTGAATGATAAAAATTAGCCCACAAAACATGAGCATTTTAAAGTATTATTAAAAAAATATCAACAGGAAAAGATAGAGAAGTTATAATTTAAAAAAGCTCTGGATAATAAAAAATATTTATACATCTACCTGTCAAGAAAATGCCAAGGATTATATGAAAATAATTACAAAATACTTTTTAGGAATTGTTGTTGTTGGTTCATTTTTTAATCATGTCCAACTTATTTTGGGATAGCATATAGCATTTCCTTCTCCAACTAATTTTACAGATAAACAACTGAGACAAAAGGGGTAAGTGACTGGCCCAGGGTAACAAAGCTCATGAAATTATTTAGAGGAGTCAGGAACACCTGAGCTCAAATTTGACTTTAGGTGTTTACTAGTTTCCTCATCTGTTAAATGAGTTGGAGAAGGAAAGGACAAACCACTTCAGAATCCTTGAGACCACTGAATTAGGATCATGAAGAAGCGAATATAACCGAAACAAAATAAACAAAGGAATTAAACACTTCACACAAATGAAAACAGATCTAAGCAATTAAAAAATAATAATTGCTCATAGGTAGAAAGAGTCAATAAGATTAAAATAAAACTTAATTGATTCACTTATTCAGTGCCATATCAATCAAAGTATTAGAATTATTCTATAGAACTAGAATTCATCTGGGAGAATAAAAGATCAAGAATCTCAAAGGAATCAATGAAAATGATGCAAAGGAAGGCAGATAGCAGAACTAGAATGGAAACTATAAGAACAATCACATACTGACAAAGAAATAGAGCAGTGGTTAAGTGCAATGGAATAAGTGCATGATACACAATAGCAAGTGATCATTTTAATATAGACTTTGACAAATTCAATATCAAAATTTTTTCAGTAAGTCCTCATTGTTTGATAAATGTTGCTCAGAAAACTGGATAGCAATTTGGAAGAATTTGGGCATAAAACAGTTCACATCAATAAAAGTAAGCTCAAAATTGATAAATGATTAAGACATAAAGGGTGATAGCCTAAATAAAGGAAGCAAGGGAAAATGTTCCTGCCAGAGTTTGTGATGAAAAAAAAGACAAAAGAAATTATGGTATACAAAAGGAATTATTTTGATTACAGGAAAGTTTTATAAACAAAACTATTGTAGCCAAAATGCAACAGGAAATGGGAAACTGGGGGAAAATTATTGAATTTTTTACTGTGCAAGACTTCTTTCTAAAATACATTTGAGAACTGCATAAATTTATAAAAAATAAAATCATTCCTCAATTGATAAATGTTCAAATAGATATGAGCAGACATCTTTCAATACAAATCAAAGCTATAATTATTTAATTGAAAATAAATTATACATCTCTATTGACTATGGATTCAAATTGAAATACAGTTCTAACCATTTCATACCTCTTAGCTGGATGACAGAAAAGGTAAAAAAGTGACAAATGCTTGAGGAATATGGAAAAAATGGGACAATAATGCATTGTTGGTAGAGTGATGAACTGTTTTCAAGTATTCTGAAGAGCAATTTGAAATTGTGCTCAAAGAATAAGAAAACCGTGCATACTCTTTAACCCAGCAATGCCACTACTAAATTGTAGAATTCTAATACGCCATGTGGGAGTCCTGGATTCAATTTCCAGATTATGTATAAATTAATTTAGGGACAGTTTGGTAGCACAATACATAGAACACTAGGCTTAAAATATCTGGACTCATGTGCTTACTAGCTGGATGACCCTGGACAAGTTAATTTATCCAATTTGCCTCAGCTTCTCGTTCATAAAATGAACTACAGAAAAAAATGCAAACAAATCTAATATTGGTGTCAAGAAAAACTCAAAGGAGATCATAAAGAGCCAAACACAATTGAAGTGAGTGAATAACAATTACATATACATTCTAAAAAGCTCAAAGAAAAGGGAAAAATACCTTTGAAGAAAATTTTCGTAGCTCTTTTTGTGATGGTAAAAAATTGAAAAGTGAGAGAATGTCCTTCCCTTTGGAAATGACTGAAGAAGATATGGTATATGAATGTTGGGATATTATTTTACTATAAGATGTGAGAAATAGGAGGTTTCAGGAAAAAAAAAACCCTAGGATAACATATGGTTGGTTGGTTCTTTACTTTTGTTATCAAAGACCAGATGACAACACTATGTTAGAGAAGAGTTATAGAGTATTTGATTGTGGCTAATCACACAAATATCAGCTTGGAATGCTCTACCATGGTAGGGCACGAATAGTTCATGAGGGAGCAGCCATATGTGGCACAGTGGATAGAGCACTGGTCCTGGAGCAAGGAAGACCTGAGTTCAGATTTGACCTCAGACACTTAATAATTACCTAGCTGTGTGATCTAAGTCACTTAATCCTTGCAAAAAGCCAAACCAAACCAAACCAAACCAAACAAAGAACAACACCAACAAAAAACCAAATAGCTCATATGAATTCCTGAGGTGCTTACTCTAAATGTTTGTATCTTAATGTTTTCTTTGAGCTGCCTTCATTCTGCCTTGCTCATAGATCATGATACCCTCTCTGATTAGGGTAGGCCATGCTGGGTGATGTCTCCTATGTGGCACAGTCAATTCAAAAGTTCTTAAGAGAGACCATCATGGAATCCTAGTTTCATGTCTTCTGATACCCCTGTGAGTGCTTGCTTTGTGTGAGTTAATCATAAAAATAGACTTTTTGGCAAGCATATTCCTGACTTTCAAGCAATATGGACAGCTCATCGTAGTTGCACTCTCTTTGGTAACATTTGAATACTTGGCAGTTTAACTCAAGAAAGGATCTCAGTTTCTGGTATCTTATCCTGTCAGCTGATCTTCAGAATTTTCTTAGGGCAATTTAATTCCTAGCATAGCACTGGTAGATTATCCAGGTTTCACAAGCATATTGCAATGAAGTCAGCATAATAGCTCTGTAGACCTTCAGTTTGGTAGTCAGTCTAATAACTTTTCTCTCCCACAATTTTTATCAGAGCCTCCAAAATATGGAGCTAACTCTGGCAATGTGCCAGCCTTGATTTTAAAGGGAATTTTAATAAACTTTTAATGAAAGGGAAAATGAAAAAGATAAAAGACCATCCCTGCTCTTAAGGAACACATACAGTCTAATTGCACAATGTATAAATAATGTATAAAAAGCTATATGAACTAGATAAATTTAAAATAATCCACAGAAAGAAGGAACTAAAATGAAGGGCAGGGTTGTATTGGAATGAGTAAAACATTCAGGTAGGAGTAGGAATTTTTTTTAAATTACTACAAAAATAACAAAAGTTTTTTTCTTGCTGGAAAACAATATGCTCAACATTTGTACTTTTTGTTTGAAAAATAGAAGTTACAGTGACAAGAAAGGAAAATAATATTGGATGTGATATGGAAAAACTGGGACACTGATGCACTGTTGTTGGGGTTGTGAACCAATCCAACCATTCTGGAGATCAATTTGAAACTATGCCCAAATGGCTATAAACCTATACAAACTCTTTGATTCAAGAATTTCACTACTAGATCTGTATCTCAAAGAAATCATAAAAAAGGAAAAGACTCATGATACAAAAATATTTTTAACAGTAGATTTTGTAATGACAAAGAATTAAAAATTGAGAGACTTCTCATCATTTTGGGAATGCTTGAATAAATCTTAGTGGAATACTATTGTTCTGAAAGAAATTACAAGCAGGTGGATTTCAGAAATACCTGAAAAGACTTACATGAACTGATGTTGACTGGTGAGCAGAAGCATGAGAACATTGTACACATTAACAGCAAAATTGTGGGATGAACAAATCTTACAGACTTAGCTCTTTTCAGCAGTACAATGATCAAAGTTGGAAATAATACCCACATCCATGGAAAGAATGATGGAATATGAATGCAGACCAAAGCACACTATTTTTGCTTTTTTAAAATATTTTTTATGTTTTATTCTGCTTTTTCTTTCACAGCATGACTAATACAGAAATATCCTTAACATAAATTGTACATATACCAGCTATTTCTAATTATTTACTGTCAAGGGAAGGAGGAAAGAGGGGAAGGGAGAAAAATGTGGAATTTAAAATCTTACAAAAAATAAATGTTAAAAATTAACTTTACAAATGATTGGCAATAAACAAACTAAAAAAGAAAAATAATTGTCATATTTGCTAAATGTGTGGCATACTAAGTACTATATGGCTTTGTCAACATTATGCCCACTTGAGGCAGTAGAATATTGAAGTGCTAGTTAATTATTAGCAGTAATCTTGTATAGTAAAATAATTATTAGTAGTAAATTCTCCTTACTTAATGTTTCCCTTTCTTTGTGGATTTTTCAAATTAATTTTTCAGCACTATTACTTGAAAATTATAGTCTGAGCATTTTATACGCTACTTAACTCTTTTGGCAACCTTAGTAAATATCAACTACATTTTTATTCTATTTTTCTACCTTAATAGCTACATTCAGAAAAAAAGTTCTGGAATGCTAAATTTCCTAATGAAATTAAAGTTTTGTCAAAAAATTGTAAGATCAGCTACTGACAAGTTTAACTCATCATTCCTAAATAAATATGCTGTAGCATATTTAATAGATTCGGTTCATGTCCTTCATCATAAAAGAAGAACAAACTGATTCTACTTTGTTAAAGACAAATTGCAGTGTGTTCAATTGTGGCTGCTGATACCAACAGTACTTGGGATGTTTTACCCTAAATCAGGTACAAATTATCCATGTGAACACCTGGGGTAATTACTTTAAACTTATGTATCACATATTTCCTTTGAACTGTTTGAATTTTGCTTTGCTCAGAGAATGCAAAATCCTCTCTGATGAGGACAGGCTAAGTTGGGCATCTTGTGCTAGTGTCTTCCATCCTGCACAATCAAAAAGACTCTCTTCCATGTCGTTAGTCTGAACTTTCTCTAGCATGAGTTATCCAGAATTATAAACTTTTCCTCTTTTGATGCATTGACAATAAAGGTCTCTGGGCCCTCACAATTTTTTTCTTTCAATTCATCACAGTTTGTTACAGTTGGAACACTAATAACGGTAGTGTGACATTTTCCTCTAAGTGGCAATCCCATTGTCATGAACCTATCACTCACTCCTTTTGTTAAGTATACAATTTCCTTGTCTAGATTTGTTATGATTGCAAAACCTACCCCAATCTCATGGCCCTTAACTTCACTGTGGTGACTCCAGAAAACATGTGTATCTAGCTTCCAATTCAGTAAGCTGACCTTCGTTTGCCATTCTTGTTTGACTAAGGGCTGCTATTTGAATACGATACCTGCCGAGTTCTCTTGGAACCTGAACTGTTTGTCTTTCAGGTCTATTGAGTCTATATGTGTTCACATATTCCAATCACTGATAGTGAGTGAAAACTTCTTTGAACAAATTTTTTAACATTGTTTGTTTGTGTGTGTGTGTGTGTGTGTGTGTGTGTGTGTGTGTCTGTGTGTCTGTGTGTGTGTGTGTGTGTGTGTTTCATTCTGCCTGGCTCTATAATCAGGTCAGGATTGAGCAAGCAGACAATTTTAAGGCTCCTTTTCTAGCCCCTTTCTTTCTCCAGGAAGTGAATAATATGATCATTAAATGACTTCTCAAATACGCAGGGGTCTGCTGAATCCCACTGTTGCTTCCTGTGTGGAAACAATCCTATGACATAGGCTACCCTTCTGCAGATTTATGCTGCCAGTATATCTGTACCTTCTGCTTCTGCATTTGCCTGTCATCACAGGACTTTGAGATAGGAATGGTAAAGTAATATAGGTAATAACTTTTGATTCATGAGCAAATTAGATTTAAGTGAGGTAGGGTTGCATGAAGTCATCAACCTCATTGTCTCTTCCAAAATCATCATGACCCAGTGGCAAGACAGAGTCAAAACAACTCTTGATGATTTTAGATGCAGTGGATGATCTTGGCATCTTAGATGTCTGTCTAAGTGCTTCCTTCAGCTGCTGTCATGGCCATTGGAATGAAATGTTCTCATCTGTCCACTAGTGGAAGACTTCACGTGCTAAAAGAAGACATACTGACTTCCAACTCACCAATAACTTTGAGACTCCCTTGGTTACCCTCAACCTGATTAATTCTACCTGTGGAAAAATTTACTGATGTGTGTGCTCTGCATGCTAAAGCTTCTTGGAGGTTGGGGTGGCTCAGGTGGATATCAAAAGTGGAAAGAAGTCCTGAAAAGTGTATAACAGCCCTCACACCAGAGTTACTAGTCTTCCTTGAACAGAATCTACTGCTCCCTGATATCAGTTCTAATCCCCATTGCCTTCTTTGCTTCTGTATTCTTAAAGTCATCCCTCTCATTTCTGTCTGTAGATACTCTTTCAGCATCATTTTTTTCTATATTAAGTCCCTCAGCTTTCCTTAATTTGGATCAATTATGGCATTTTCTTCCTCAATAGAATGACCCTTTAACTTACAGAATCAATTTTCAAGGAACCTTCTCATCTAATGTTATCTACTGTTGCAAAAACTTTTCACACACTGATGTTTTCTAGGTTGTCCTACCTTGGGGTATTGTACCCCTTTCTGACTTGGAACAAGTCACTTCTCTTTTATGGATCTCAATTTCCTAGTTTGAGTAAGATAATCTCTAAACTCATTCCATTTCTTAATCTAAGATCCATTGACTTCAACTTAGCTCAAATCCATATTGCCTCCTCCATAGATTTGTCTTTTATTTACACTGAGGACATAAAGAATCATAATCTAAGGGCAGCTAGGTGGTGCAGTGTATAAAGCCCTGGCCCTGGAGTCAGGAGTACCTGGGTTGAAATCTGGTCTCAGACACTTAATAATTACCTAGCTATGTGGCCTTGGGCAAACCACTTAACCCCATTTGCCTTGCAAAAACCTAAAAAAAAAAAGAATCATAATCTATGAAGGAGGTAAATAGACTTGTTACCAGGAGATGAACCCAAGTCTTTGACTTTCCTTTTGACTGTGTTATTAAATTGCTCACAGGTTTTGAATGATATAGAATTTTTTAAAAAAAAAATCATTTTCTTCTTAAATATGGAGGACCACCAGATATCTCTATGGACTATGCAGCTTAAAGTTTTTCTTATGTGTATTCTCTCCCAATTTCCTCATTCAACTTTTTTTTGACATCCTAAATAAGCACCTGAAGATAAAGGACTATATTGCTTCTTCTATTTGCTTCACTAATGCTCAGCAAAGCACCTGGGATAGTGTAAGAATATAACGATTGTCTTTTTTCGATCATTCATTTATAGCATAATATATTTCTAATCTTTTTCAGAAACTTTATTTCTGGTTGAAAACTCAAATGTCAGTATATAATATATATGTTTTAAAATATCTTTTCATTGTTTTAATTAAGATTTTTAGCCATTAGCTGTTCAAGGTTCAGTGAATATAATTTGTATATATAAAATTATCTGTTCAGCAATCATTTGCTAGTTATTTTCATGGTGTGATACCTTGAAAATTTTATAATGTCAAACATGAAATAATAAACAGAGCGGTAAAGAGTAAAACTCATGCCAATGCTTTTTAGATTTCAATAATTGGTATGTGGTAAACTTTTGGTTGTGGAAACTATCACATCTTTTTGTAATGTTATTGTAGTCTAACAACAGTGCTGAATTGAATGTGTTTTTTTTAAAATTTAGAATGTGTACACATATTTTGTTGTGATACTTTAATGTCAGTTCATTTGGGAAGGAGCTTGAAAGAAAAATGATATTTTTAATTTGAATACAAAGACATTTGATGAATTGAAGATATGGGCAAATATGGTAATTGTACATGATTAAATTTTCTGAGAACAGGCAGGGATTCTTCATCATTTTCTACCTTCACCTCTAAACGTTGAACTGTAATTTTTTTCTCTCTGGAAATTTCAGAGAGTTCTATGTAATAAGTACTGAACTTGAGTGCCAGGAAAATTTTCCCAATGTCACAGATAGAACTACTGCTTGTGCATAGAAAATACAGCATAAGTGCTTACAGAGTCTTAACTTTAATGGTGCAATCTGCAACACTTTAATCTCTTTGTTGCTGAAGGGAGTTGTAGTCATATGTACTAGAGAAATTTTCAGATTTAGGGCTCATCATGTTTATCCCAGTACAATTTGACTCTAAGGTACCCTAGGCAAGTCATCAATGGTCTGTGTTTGCACATGTGTATGCACTACTCAGATGGAAATGAAATTTTCTGATCCTATCCTCAGAACTCAATCAAACCACTTCCCATATTTCATTCAAATGGACAATTTCCCCTTACAATCAGTAACATTAAAGTCAATTTTGAAAGAGATTATGTTTACTGACTATGAAGCAAGCAGTTGGAATATGCATTTTTATCTTGAATTGCTCTTCTTGAACTGTACAAGGAAAAATGTAATTTTTTTACATATATTTGAGTAAAAATATTTGTTATTATAATTACTTATTCTAATATCTTTACCATAATATAAATTTTCAACCAATTAGGAGTTATGAGACACCTACTATTTGCTATCTATTATGCTAAGCACTGAGGATACAAAGAAAGTCCAAAAAAAATCAAAAGAAAACAAACAATGGAAGAATAGAGTACCTGCTATCAAGGATTTCACAGTCTAATAGTGGAGACAATATACAAACAACTGACTGTGTAAAAGAGATTTATAGAGGACACATTGGACATAACCTTGGAAATAAGGTACAGAATAAAAGGAGCAATGGGAAAAGTGGGGTTTTACGTGATACTTGAAGAGAAAGGCAGGGAAGCTAGGAAATTAAGATGAGGAGAGAGAGGAACCCAGGCATGAGTAAGAGACAGAGAACATTTTGAATCTTTAAGTTTAAAGATGGAGCATTGCTTTCAACAGTGTAATTGGATGGAAAAAATGCATGAAGGGTAAAAAATATTATAACACTATAAAAGAAGAAAGTTTTCTGCAATTAAGAACTTTAAAAGAACTTGATCCTATGTGCAATATGGAATGACTAATATTTTAATAGAATGAGGGAAGAGGAAAGGGTCAGAACTCTGCTTTAAGAAGATTAATTTGAGAATTGAGTGGAAAATGAGTGTGGTGAGAGAGATTTGTAGCATAAAGACCAATTAAGGAGCAACTGCAATAGTTAGGCTGTTGAGGATCTGCACCAGGTTAATGGCAGTGTTAGAAGAAATAAGAGAGGTGTTATGAAAAACGAAATGACTGGGTATGACAATTGATTAGATATGAAGGATGTGAGAGAGAGTGAAAAGTAAGGATGGCATCTAGGAAGCAAGCCTTGCTGGTAAGGAATATGGTGGCTCTTTGAATAGTAAAAAAGAAGTTAAGAAAAAGGGAGAGATTGTAAGGAAGGCTAAGGAGTTAATTATTAGATATACTGATTTTAAGATGTCAACAGGACATCCTTTAAATGGGCATAGTAGACCAATCATAAAAATGTGCAACATCATCTTTTAAGAAATTCTTCAATTTTGTGTTCACTTCAGCAGCACATACACTAAAATTGGAATGATACAAAGATTAGAATGGCCCCTGTCCAAGGATGACAGGCAAATTCATGAAGCATTCCATATTTTAAATAATTCTCCAGTTTTGCCTTTATAGAAATAATTATACACAGAGATTTTAAATAATCAAATTTATTTTTCTGCTTTTATCAATATAGAAATTATAATAAAACTTGAATGCAAAAAAGATAATCTTTAAGGACACAACTTTGCAGAGACAATGGCAATATTTATATGATTAATTTATAAAAGAAAGAGATATGAAAATGTATGGAGGATATTTATGACTGCAGGTCAAAAACATCTAGGAGAAGAATTCAGAGCTGACTACCTTAGTCTTTCTGATCCAGGAGACCTGAGTTGGTGAGTGATGAAGAATCATAGTACCAAACATCTGAACTGAATGTGCAGCATGGACTATAGAAAAATAAAGGAGAGTGATTAGCCAAAAGAGGAGAGTTAAAAACAGAGAAAATTATTGAATGAAAGAGAAAATGTGAGTAGGGGGAAAAGACCAAGGGGGAAACTAAGACAAATGAGTGAAACAGACTGCAAGACACAGTAACCTGAGAGATAGAGCTCAAAGATAGATTGAGAGGCAGAGACAAAGGTAGACACTGCAAATTATGCTGTCATAATGAAGAGAGATATAATACACACATATATAGAATATCCTGCTTTCCCTATCCCTCAGGCTATACCTCTCACTCTATGCCACTTGTAACTTTCTTTCCTTGTCACTTATGTCTCTATAACTTTACTTCTCTACAAGATGCTTCTAAATGTTAAATTTAAAATGTGATTTAAACATTCCAAACTCTAAGTCATATCTGACAATCATTAAGGGGATGAAGCTAAAAAGATCAATAAAAATGCTGCAAATTTTTCTGAAATAAGAGTTTACTTAAATTATTGCTTTTGCTTTTCTTAAACTATTATTTAGGTAACTTCTGGTCAAGATGGCAGAAAGAAGCCGCACACTGTTCTAAATTCTCCTGGCTTTCCCTCAGAACTAACATGAACCAAGCCTCTTATCAGTTCCACAAAACCCAGAGAAGAACCAAAAAAGAATATCTACCAAGAAGGTCTGTCTCAGTGGAGCATGGATGAGCTTGCACAGGGGTAGCAGGGCATGTTGCAGAGATTATCCTGAGAACAGCAACAGAAGCATTTTCTGTGTTTACAGCAGTGGGGAGAGCTCTAGCACAGAAGCACTTACTCTATGGGGTGTGAGAGCTCCAGTGGTAGATAAACATTTATCTGGGTTACCCTAGCTGGTATTTTCAGTGAAGTCCACCTTTTTCCAGTTGAGTCCCCTCCTCTCCCCATTCCATTGAGAGAAAGTAACTCTTCCAAGAACTAACACAGTAATAGCCCCACCTCAGGTCCCCAGGTTCAGGTATGGCCAGCAAATCTCCTCCTAACTGAGAATTAAATAGTTTAACTCTATAGCCTGAGTCCAACACTTTAGACAAAGATAAAAAGGATAATTCAGTTCCTGATTCCCCCCCACCCCAACACACCTTCCTAGGCCTAGGGAGTGGGCCACTTATCTAGGTCACAGACATTCCAGAGAGAAAGCATCTAGCATCCTCTACTAGCTGGCCAGTCTGGAGTTACTAAGTAACAATGATCAAAGCCACTAGGAATTTTGAAACCTGAGGTCTGTGAATTGGCCCCTCCCCCAATGCAAGATCCTAGGAAATGGGGGGGATGTCCATTTAAAGTTATCTTGAAGACTTCCAGCCAAGATGGCAGAGGGAAGACCTGCACAGTGCTAAAGTCTCCTGATCTTCCCTCATATTTAATATAAAACAAGCCTCTTAATAGAAATCTGATCTACAAAACCCAAAAAAGAGAAACTAGGAGAAGATCTACCTTAAGGTTTGACCTCAGGAATTGTGTGTGAGTCTCTATGCAGAGGGTAGCCTCTGTTGGGATCACAGGACAGGGTCAGGGGTCATAGCATGAGAGCTCCACTAGCCTGATCAGTGGGGCCAGTGAGATACAGAGTCACTGAAAGTGAGGCCAGTCCTAAAATCAGTGGAGTGGGCAAGAGTCTGAGAGCTAGAGTAGCCTTATCAGTGGGCTAGACTAAAGTTTGAAAGCCTAAAAGTGGGGCAAGCCTGATCAGCCACAGGGGTGTGGGCTAACTAGGGAGTAGAGGCATTGCTTGTGGCCCTGAGGGTCTGGAGTTTGCCTGCAGAACTGGAAGGTGAGTTTCAGTGCAAGAAAGCTCCAGCCATACCTTCTTTTCATCTGAAGCCTCTTCCCAGAACAAACACAATTAAAACCCACCTCTACCCCAGGCTAAGGTGTGAGCTGCAGACCTCCCTCAGCTGTGAATAGGGAGAGCAATTACCTTACCCCAAGGCAAAACCCATCATTGGTCAAAGACAAAAGTACTCAACAGATTCATCCACCCCATCAAGGCTAAGGGAGAGGGCCTCAAATTGAGGTCACAGAACTCCAGAGAAAGCAACCAACACAGCCTATTGGCCAGCCCACATGGAGTTACTAAACCCAGTGAGTAAAATCTCTAGGGATCTCAACACCAAACCTCTGTGAACCAGTCCCTTGCCAATATAAGTTCTTAGGAAAATGAAGAAATTTTAGAGAAAGGAGGGTCAATAGAAAAATTCCTAGAAGTAAAAGACCATAACACAGAGAGACCTAGAAGCTCTGAGGATAATATGATCTGGTCTCCAGCACAGAAAGACTTCCTCAAAGAAATGAAGAAGGAGATTAAAAATCAACTGGAAAATCTCAGAGAAACAATTGACCCCTTGCAACAAGAAAACAAATCTTTGGAAACTACAATTGGACAAATGCAAAAAGAAAATAATTCCCTCAAAAGCTCAATTGGTCAACTGGAAAACTTTCAAAAACAGAACTGACCAACTGGAAAAGGAGTTACAAAAAGTAAATAAAGAAAATTCTTCTCTAAAAAAGAATGGAGTCTGTGGAAACAGCAAGAGACAGCAAACAAACAAACAAACAGTTAAACAAAACCAAAAAATTGAAAAAATAGAAGAAAATATAAAATACCTCATCAGCAAAGCCACTGACCTCGAGAATGGATCAAGAACGGACAACCTGAGAATTATAGATCTTCATGAAACCATTAAAGGGAAAAAAAGCCTGGACTTAATATTACAGTGGTGGAAAACTGCCTTGCTATCATGGAACCAGAGGGCAAAATAGTTATAGAAAGAATATATCGATTCCCTCCCAAAAGAGATCCTAAAATGAAAACACCAAGGAATGCTATGGCAAAATTACAGAACTAATAGATAAAAGAGAATATCCTGAAAGCAACCAGAAAGAAACACTTTAGATACCAAGGAAACACAGTAAGGGTTACACAGGACCTGGATGAATCAACATTAAGGGATCAAAGGACCTGGAATGAGATATTCTGAAGAACAAGGGAACTAAGCATGTGGCCAAGAATCCACTATCCAGCAAAGCTGAGCCTTCTCTTCAAGGAGAAAAGATGGACATTTATCAAAATGGGAGACTTCCAGCATTTCCTGATGGAAAGAACAGAGCTTAATAGAACAGTTGGACACCAAAAAAAGAGGCTCAAGAGACACATGAGGTTAAAAAAAAAGGGTAAAGGGAAAAAAAAACTACTATCCAATAAGATAAAACTGACTATATCCCCTCCTGCGAGAAAGATTCTCATAACAATTAAGAGTTGTAACTCTATTAGAGAGAATATACTTAGCCAGAAGTGATGAACACTCATGGCTTTTCTGTAACTCAGATAGAATTCTTCATTTCCTTAAAAAGGGGAACAGTAAGGAGACAGGAGGATGGAGGAAATTGAATGGGGTAAATCTCATTACATTTAGAGGCACAAAAGAACTATTGTAATAGAGAGTAGCAAGGGAGGAGCTGAGAACCACCAAAATTTTCTTCTCATCAGACTTGGCTTAAAGTTAATTTACACAAACACTCAGTTAAGTTAAGAAACTTACTGTTCAAGTAATATAAGGGGCGGGGGGAAGGAGAGGAAGGGGACAGGAACGGGGAGAAAAAGTTATCTTATTATAAACTAAATTTGCAACTAAAAAAAATTTAGAGAAAGAACAAATTAAAAAACCCCAATTAATTAGGAAATTAGAAATTCTAAAAATTAAAGGAGAAATTTATAAAGTCAAAAGCAAGAAAACTATTGAACTAATAAATAAAATCAAGAGTTGGTTTTATGAAAACACCAAAAAAACTGATAAACCTATTTTCAATTTTATTTAAGTGTTAGGAAAATTGTAAGTTACTATTGAAGAAACTTAGATCAGATCCACACCTCTAACTCTATTCCAAGATAAGTTCAAAATGGTTACAGGATTTAGACATAAAAAACCAATATTAAAAGCAAACTTGAAGATCAAGGAGTAGTTTGCCTGTCAGATCTATGGAAAAGGAAGCAATTTATGAACAAGGAAGAAAAGGAGAATATCATTAAAAACAAACTAGATAATTTTGACTACATTAAATTAAAAAGCTTTTGCACAGATAAAACCGCTGTAACCAGGATCAAAAGAAATGTAGTAAATTGGGAAACAATTTTTACAACTAGCATTTCTGACAAAGGAGACTCATTTCTAAAATATACAGGGAATTGAGTCAAATTTTCAAAAAACCAAGCCATTTCCCAATTGACATGTGGTCAGAGGATATGCAAAGGCAATTTACAGATGAGGAAATCAAAGCAATCCATAGTCATATGACAAATTGCTTTAAATCATTACTTCTTAGAGAAATGCAAATTAAAGTATCTCTGAGATTCCACCTCATACTGCTCAGAATGGCCAATAGGACCAGATCAATGTTGGAAGGGATGTGGGAAATCTGGGACACTAATACATTATTGGTGGAGTTATGAATCCATCTAATCCTTCTGGAGAGAATTTTGGAATTACACCCAAAGGGCAAAAAAAAATATGCATACCCTTTGATCCAGCAATACCACTACTGGTCTATACCCTGAATAAATTATGAAAGGTCAAAAACATCAATTGTACAAAAATATTCATAGCAGCCCTGTTTGTGGTGGCAAAGAATTGATAATTAAGTAAATGTCCTTCAATTTGGGAAAGGATTAACATACTGTGGTATATGTATGACATGGAATACTATTGTTCTATTAGAAACCATGAGGAATGGGGATTCAGGGAATCCTGGAAGGATTTGCATGAACTGGTGCTGAGTGAGATGAGCAGAACCAGAAAACATTGCACACCCCAACAGCAATGTGGGGGTGATGACTAACCTTGATGGACTTGCTCATTCTATCAATGCACCAATTAGGAACAATTTTGGGGTATCTGTGATGGAGAATACCATCTGCTTCCAGAGAAAGAATCATGGAGTTTGAACAAAGACCAAAGACAATCATGTTTAATTTAGGGAAAAATAAATGTTATCTTGCTATGAAATCCTGCTATCTCTTATACTTTATTTTTCTTCATTAAGGACATGATTTCTCTTTCATCACATTCAATTTAGTTCAATGTATACCAGGGAAACGTTGTAAAGACTAACAGACAGATGGGACTCCTGTTGGAGGGAGGAGGAGGGACGGATGATTAATGGAATAATTGTAAAACTCAAAATAAATAAAATCTTAAAGAAAAAGGAAACAATCATGAATAAAGAGTCACAGGATAAAAAATAAGGTTACCTTGAAGACAAGGATTGTAACTCAGAGATAACTTGAACTTCAGAGAAGAATGTGAATTATTCTCCAGCCCAGAAAGACTTCTTAGAAGAGATCAGGAAGGAGTTTAAAAATCAATTGGGAATACTGAAAAAAAGAAATGCAAGAGAACATTAACACTTTGCATGAAAAAATATCATCTTGCAACAAGAAAATGAAAATTAGACAAGTTCAAAAAGAAAACCTATTGCAAGGGGGGAAGAAGGGAGGAGGTGAAAACTGCCTTACTCTCATCTGATTTGGCTCAAGAAAGGATTAATATATACACATGCATAATTAAGTTTAGAAGCTTAGCTTATCGTTCAAGTATTAAGGGGGAAGGGGCAAAGGAGAGGGTGTGAGGAAAAGATTAAACTGACACAAAGAAGGGAATAAAAAAGGGGGCAAAGGAAAGGGGAAAGAAAGGGGATAGGGATTGGATATAAGGAGGCAAAGGTGTTGCAGGAAGTGATATTTGGATGAAAAATAATTGAAAATGGGAATAAGGTGAAAAAATGGGAAAAATACAAATAGTGGAAGAGTTAGTTAGGGAAATAAAGTTAGTTTGGGAAATAAAGAGTTAGTAATTATAGCTTTGAATGATAATGGGATGAACTCTCCCAGAAAACATGAATAGATAGCAGAATGGATTAAAAACCAGAATCCTACAATATGCTACATGCAAGAGACTCATTTGAAGCAGAGGGATACATATAGAGTAGAGATGAAAGGTTGAGGCAGAATATATTATTCTTCAGATGAAGTGAGAAAGGCATGGGTAGCAATTCTTTTCTCAGACAAAGAAGCTGGAAAAAATATATCTCATTAAAAGAGATAAGGAAAGAAACTATATACTCCTAAAAGGAACCATGGAAAGTGAAGCAATTTCAATATTAAACATGTGTGCACCAAGTAGTATAGCATCAAAATTCTTAGAGGAGAAACCAAAGGAAGACATAGATAGGAAACTCTCCTAGAAGGAGAACTCAGCATCCTTGTCTCAGAATTAGATAAAGCAAACATAAAAATTAACAAGAAGGATGCTTCTGGCCAGTATGACTGAGAGAAGACAGGCACTTTGATAGGTGTTTTCTCTTTCCCCCCCTCAGAAATAACATGAGAGAAACCTGTTAACAGAAATTTGATCAACAAAAACCCGGAAATAGAAGCTTGGAGAACAACACCTACCAAGAAGGTCTGTCTCAAAGGACTGTGGGATCAGGAGACAAGAGCAAAAGATTAGCAAAGGGGAAGGCAGCTGGGGGAAGCCAGAGGGCCAGCTTCTGCCATAGAGACTTCAGTGAGTGGCAGGTCTGAGATCCAACTTTACTTATGGAGTCTTTGGCTGTGGGGAGAAGAGCTACAGGAGGGTGAGTTCCAGCACAGAATCTCAGAGCATTCCTGGAGAACAAACAGCTGGGCCAGGGACCTGAGCTCCATACTTTCAGCAGAACCCTTTGCCCAGAACAAACAATAAATACCACCACCACCACCCCCTTAGAGCAACAGAGTTCACTCAACAGAAAGAGATTAATCTCTCCCCCAGGGCCTATCCCAGTATTCAAGGTCAACTCAGACCCTGCTGCTGAGGATCTCACTATAGAGAAAGCAACCATCACCCCTACTGGCTGCCCCTTGGAAATTCTAAGCCAAATGAACAAAGCCTCTATGATCCTCAAGAGTAAACCTCTGAGTGGCAGCTCCTCCCCATGCCAACACAAGATGAAAAAAGGCCAGAGAAATGGGGGGGGGGTGGGCAATGGAGAAAAACTTAGAGGAGACAGACCCTAACCCTGAGAGATCTAGCACTCCTGAGGAAAATATGAACTTGTCTCCCTTCCAGAAAGACTTCCTTGAAGAAATCGAGAAGGAGTTTAAAAATCAATTGGAAAAATTGGGAAAAGAAACTCAAGAGAAAATTGACATGTTGCCAGAAAAATTAACATCATTTAACAAGAAAACAAATCATTGGAAAATACAATTAGACAAACACAAAATGAGACTAATTCTCTAAAATCCTCAATTGGGCAAATGCAAAATGGAAATGATTCTCTCAAAACTACTTTTGGGCAAATAGAAAAGTCCTTCAAAAATATAATGGACCAATTGGAAAAGACGCTGCAAAAGAAAAAATGAAGAAAAAATCTTCTCTAATAAAAAAAGAATGGAATCAGCAGAAACTAATGACTTCACAAGACAACAAGATTGTGTAAAACAGAACCAAAATATCAAAAAACAAAACAAAATGTAAAATGCCTCATCAGAAAAACCACTGGCCTCCAGAACAGGTCAAGAAGGGAGAATCTGAGAATTATCACCCTTCCTGAAAACACTGAAGAGAAACAAAAGCCTGGACTTAATATTACAGGATTTAGTGATGGAAAATTACCCTGATATCATGGAAGCAGAGGGCAAAATAGTTATTGAAAGAATAGATCAATACCCATCAGAAAGAGATTCTAAAGTTAAACCAGCAAGTAATGTTGTGACCAAATTCCAGGACTAATAGATAAAAGACAAAAACCTATAAGCAGTCACAAAGAAAAAAAAATACCAGTAAGCATTATGCAGGACCTGGCCATAGCAACATTAAGGGCCTGGAATGCAATATTCTGAAGAGTAAAGGAGTTGGGAATGCAGCCAAGAATCCATTACCCAGCAAACCTGGGCCTTCTCTTCCAGGGAAAAAGATGGACATTTAATGAAATGGGAGACTTCTAAGATTTCATGATGAAAAGGCCAGAGCTAAATAGAAAATTTGGACATCAAACAGGAGGCGAAAGAGATACATGAGAAAGCTAAAAAAATATTCACAAAAACAAACCAAAAAAAAAACCAACTGCTATACCGAAAGATGAAACAGGCTATATAGCCAATTGGGAGAAAGATTCTCATAATTCATGAGAATTGTAACTATATTAGAGAGAATATACTTAGCCAGAAGTGATGGACACTCATGACATTTCTGTAACTCAGACAGAATGATTTAAAAACAATTCCTCTATAAAAAGGGGAGCAGTAAGAAGGGAGGTTGGAGGGAGACTAAATGGGGTAAATCTCATTACATCAAGAGGTACAAAAGACCTATTGTAATTGAGGGGAAGAAGGGAGGAGGTGAAAACCACTTGAATCTTCATCTTATCAGACTTGGTTTAAAGTAAATTAAATAAAATCTTAGCAAAATGGTTACAACAAGTTATCACTAGGATAATACATAATGATCAAGTAGGACTTATCCAAGGAATGCAAGGTTGCTTCAATATTAGCAAAACTGTAATATTATTAATTATATCAATAAAATACATATAAGAAATCATATGATCATATCAATAGATTCTGAAAAAGCTTTTGACAAAATACAGCACCCATTCCTACTAAAAACACTAGAGAGTGTAGGAATAAAAGGTTTATTCCTTAGAATAATAAGCAGTATCTATCTGAAACAATCAATAAGCATTATATGCATTGGGGATAGGCTAGAGGCATTCCCAGTAAAATCAGGGATGAAACAAAGATAACCATTATCACCACTACTATTCAATATTGTATAGAAATGTTAGCCTCAGCAATAAGAGAAGAAAAAGTAATTGAAGCAATAAGAATAGGGAAGGAGGAGAAAAAAACTCTCAATGTTTGTATATGATGTGATGTTATACCTAGAGAATATTGAAAAGTCATCTAAAAACTACTAGAAATAATTAGCAACTTTAGAAAAGTAGCAGGATATAAAATAAACACTCATAAATCCTCAACATTTCTATATATGACTAGCAAGAAACAACAGAAAGAGTTAGAAAGAGAAATCCCATTCAAAGTAACCTCAGATAAAATAAAATACCAGGGAGACTACCTGAGGCAGTTTCAAAAATTTTTTGAAAACAATTACAAAACTCTTCTCACACAAATAAAAGCAGATTTAAATACTTGGGCAAAGATCAACTGTCCATGGATAGGTCGAGCTAATATAATAAAAATGATAATTCTACCAAAATTAAACTACTTGTTTACTGCCCTACCAATCAAAATTGCAAAAAATTACTTTAAGGAGTGAAGAAAAGTTGTAAGTAAATTTATATGAAGAAATAAAAGATAAAAAATTATAGGGATTCAATGAAAAATAAATTCAGAAGAAGGTAGCTTAGCCTTACCAGAACTAAATTTATATTATAAAGCATCAGTCCTCAAAACTTTCTGTTATTGGCTAAGAAATAGAATCATGGATCAGTGCAATAGACGAGGTACAATAGCAGTAAATGATTAGAGGAATCTATTGTTTGATAAAGCCAAAGAGTCCAGCTATTGGGATAAAAACTCTCTGATAAAAACTCTTGGGAAAATTGGAAGTTATTATGCAAGAAATTTAGATTAGACCAACACCTCACACCCTATACCAAGATATGATCCAAATGAATACAGAATTTAGACATAAAAAACAATATTATAAGCATACTAGAAGATCAAGGAGTAGTTTACCTGTCAGATCTATGGAAAGGGAAACAGTTTATGACCAAGGAAGAGAGACAGAGAACATCATTCAAAACAAACTAGATAATTTTGATTACATTAAATTAAAAAGCAGGAGCCCCCAGGCATGAGTGCTGAGCCTAGGTAGGGGAGTGGAGAGATACTGCTAAGGTCTGTCCACTGTCCCAGGAACAGGATTCTGGGGCTCTGACGACATTCAGATCTTGATTGCAGTCTGGGTCCCCCAAGAGAATAGCAGGGCCCACCCCACCTCAGCCCCATAGCAGAGATGTGAGCTTGTGGTCATTCACAGACCTGTAGGGAAGACAGAGCCTCGCCCATGATGGTCCTTGTGGGGGTATGTCACAATAATACCCAAAAGCTCATGAAGCACCCCCCAAAAAGGCACAGACTGGAGAAATGAGGAGGCAGAGAGAAAAAAGTGGAAAACCATTTAAGAAATACTTTGCCTATTATCCAAAGACAGATCAAAACACTCAGTCTGAAGATGAGGAAGCACAAGCTCCTGCATCTAAAGACTGCAAGAAAAACAGGTTGGGCTCAGGCTATGATAGAGCTCATAAAAGACTTTGAAAATCAAGTGAGGGAGATAGAAGAAAAATTGGGAAACAAAATGAGAGAGATGCAGGAAAAACATGAAAATTAAGTTAGCAGCTTAGTCAAAAAATTGCTGAAGAAAATAACATGTTAAAAATTAGCATAGGTCAAATGCATAAAACAGTTAAAAAAGTTATTGAAAAGAATGCTTTAAAAATCAGAATTGGCCAGATAGAAAAAGAGATAAGAAAGCTCTTTGAGGAAAACAAATCCTTCAGATATAGAATGGAACTGAGGGAGGCTGCTGATTTTATGGGAAATTAAAACCAAAAGAATGAAAATTTAGAAGAAAATGACAACATCTCATTGAAAGAACAACTGATCTGGAAAACAGATTCAGGAAAGATAATTTAAAAATTATTGGAATACCTGAAAGTCATGATCAGGAAAAGAGCCTTGACATGATTTTCAAAGAATTGCTACAGGGAAATTGCCCTGATAGCCTAGAAGTAGAGGGCAAAATAGAAATTGAGAGAATCCACCAATCTACCCAAGAAAGAGATCCAAAATAAAACCAACCCCCAGGAATATTATAGCTAAGTTCCAGAACTCCCAAGTCAAAGAGAAAATATTACAAGCAGCCAGAAGGACACAATTAAAATATCGTGGATATGCAGTCAGGATCATTCAGGTCTTAGAAGCAACTATATCAAAAACTTGTAGGGCTTGGAATATAATATTCCAGAAGGCAAAAGAACTGGGAATGCACCCGAAAATCAACTACCCAACAAAACTGAATGTCCTCTTCCAGGGAAAATGATGGACTTTCAATGAACCAGCAGAATTTCAAATGTTCCTGTTGGAATGGCCAGAGCAGAACAGAAATTTTGATCTTCAAATACAGTACTCAGGTGAAGCATAGAGAGTGGAGAAGAGGAAAATATGAAGGACTGAATGATGATGAACTACATGTATTCCTGTACAGAAAAATGATACTGATAATACTCATATGAAGCTTCTCACTTAATAGAGCAGGTAGAGGGAGCTTTTATAGTTGAAGCACAGGAGAAAGCTGAATTTGAAGATATAATATAGTGTCAAAATGGAGTCAATGGAGAAAAGGGAAATGTAATGTGAGAAAGAAAAAGGAGAGGTGGAATAGGCTAAGATATTTCATATAGTAAAATTTTTTCCAGGGCATAATAGTACTGGGTGGTTTGCCTGGGGCTGCACAGCTGGGTGATTGTTGGGTGTCTAAGGCCAGATTTGGACCAGGTGCTCTGGCTTCCAGGGCAGGTGCTCTGTCCACTGTGCCACCTGGCTGCACTTATTATTATTATTATTATTTTCATTAATTTTAATTTTGTTCTCTTTATTGCTCATGTGGGTCTGTATGTTTACCTCTTAAGAACATTTTAGTAATGTAGAAAATAACATCATTTGTACAAAATAAGAATATATAAATAAATAAATTATAAAAAATAAACAAGAAGGAAGTTAAAGAGGTAAATAGAATGTTAGAAAATCTAGACATGATAGATCATTCTAGAAAACTGAAAGGGGCTAGAAAGGAATATTCCTTTTCTTCTGCAGTACATGGCACCTACACAAAAATTGATTAAATGAGATAGGGCATCAAAACTTCATTATCAAATGCAGAAAGGCAGAAATAGTGAATATTTCCTTTTCAGACCATAATGCAATAACAATCCCATAAAATAATGGGCCATGTAGAGATATGCTTAAATCTAATTGGAAACTAAATAACTTCATTTAAAAATTGAGTGGATTAAGCAACAAATTATAGCTGGAATTAATCATTTCAACCTAGATGAGACAAAATACAAAAAATATGGAATACAGTCAAAGCAGTTAGAGGATATATCATAACACAAATGCTCACATGAATAAAATAGAGAAAGAAACAATGCACTAAGCATGCAACTAAAAATATTGGAGGAAATATTAAATTAGAACATCCAATTAAGCACCAAATTTGAAACTTTTTAAATTAAAGGAGAAATCAATAAAATCAAAAACAAGAAAACTATTGAATTAATGAATAAAACCAGTAATTGATATGTTTTTAGAAAACAATAAAATAGATATACTTTTGAATAATTTCATTTAAAAAAGAAAAAAGAGAGCCAGCAAGGTGGCACAGTGGATAGAGAACCAGCCCTGGAGTCAGGAGTACCTGAGTTCAAATTCGACCTCAGACACTTAATAATTACCTAGCTGTGTGGCCTTGGGCAAGTCACTTAACCCCACTGCCTTGCAAAAAAAAATAAAAAGAAAAAAAGAAAGAAGAAAACCAAATTACTAGTTTCAAAAATGAAAAAAGGGTGAATACTCCACTAATGAGGAGGAAATTAATGAAATAATTTGGAACTATCTTGCCTAATTTTATGCCAATAAATTTGATAATCTAAATGAAGCGGATAAATTCTTACAAAAATATAAATGCCAGGTAAAATGAAGAGTATATTAAATACCTAAATGACCCTATCTCAGAAAAAAGAAACTCAACAAGCCATCAATGAACTCACTAAGAAAAAAATCTCCAGTCAGTGGGATTCACAAGTCACTCCTATCAAACATTTAATTCCATTTTAATTTAATTACAATTCTATATAAACTTCTTGGAAAAATATTTAAAGTTGGAACTCTGTCTAATACCTTCAATGGCATCAATATTCTGCTCATTACCTAAACTAAGAAGAATCAAAATAGAGAAAAAGATTTATAGACCAGTTTTCCCTAATAAATATGGATGCAAAAGTCTCAAATAAAATCTTAGTAAAGCAAGTAATCATTAATACATTATTACTAAGTAGGATATATTCCAGGGATGCAGGCTTGGTTCAATATTAGGAAATCTGTCAGGATAACTGACTTCCATCAATAATACATCTAACAGAAATCATATGATTATCTCAATAGATGCTGAAAAAGCCCTTGACAAAATATAACACCCATTCCTACTAAAAACACTAGAGATCATAGAAATTAATAGATTGTTTCTTAGAATGATAAGCATTATCTATCCGAATCCTTCAACAAGTATTATATGCAATAGGGATAAACTAGTGGTATTCCCAATGAGATAAAGGGTGAAAGAAAGATGCCCATTATCACCATTACTATTCAACAGTGTATTAGAACTGTTAGCTTCAGAAAAGAGAAGAAAAATATATTTAAAGAATTATAACTGGAAAGGAAGAAATTAAACTCTCACTCCTTGCAGATGACATGATAGTATACCCAGAGAACCCTAAAAACCATCTAAAAAGTTACTGGAAACAATTAGTAAGCTTTAGCAGTTGCAGAATATTAAAATAAAACCCACATAAATCCTCACCATTTCTATATATTTCTAGAAAGATACAACTACAAGAGCTAGAAAGAGAAATCCCATTTAAAATACCTTCAGACAATATAAACTATTTGGGAGTCCTACCTGCCAAGGCAGACTCAGAAAATCTATGAAAACAATTGTAGGGGGCAGCTAGGTGGCACAGTGGATAGAGCACTGGCCCTGGAGTCTGGAGTACCTGAATTCCAATCCACCTCAGACACTTAATAACTGCCTAGCTCTGTTACCTTGGGCAAATCACTTAATACCATTGTCTTACAAAACAAAAACCAAACAAAATAATAAAACTTTAAAGCACAATTCACACAAATAATATCAAATTTAAATAATGGAAAATGTCAACTGCTCATGGTTAGGCCTTGCTAATATAATAAATATTATAATTCTAAATAAATCAAACTACTTATTTAGTGGCCATGCCAATCAAACTTCCAACAAATTAATTAACTGGAAGAAATTGTAATGAAATATCAAGCGTCAGGTCACCAAACTGTCTAGTACTGGTTAAGAAATAGAGTGGTGGATTAGTAGAATAGACTCGGTGCAAAAGAGACATCAGGGAATGATTATAGTATTCTGCTCTTTGATAAATTCAGAGTCCCAACTTCTGGGATAGGGACTCTACTCTTCGATAAAATCTGTTGGGAAAATTGGAAGATAGTTTGGTAGAAACTTGGATTAGACCAACATCCCACACCCTATACTATGATAAGCTCAAAATGAGTGCAGGGTATCAACATAAAAGGCAATACTATAAGCAAACTAGGAGAACAAGGAATAGTTTATCTGTCAGTTCATTGGATTAGAGAGCAGTTTTTGACCAAGGAAGAGATAGAGAACATCATAACCAAACTGGATAATTTTGATAACATTAAATTAAAAAGCTTTTGCACAAACTAAATCACTGTAACCAAGACCAAAAGAAATGTAGTAAATTAGGAAACAATTTTTACAAATAGTGTTTCTGACAAAGGACTAATTTTTAAAATATATAGAGAACTGAGACAAATTTATACAAAAAACAAGCCATTCCCCAACAAATGGTCAAAGAATATACAAAGGTAATTTGCAGATGAGAAAATCAAAGCTAAATATACTTATGAGAAAAATTGCTCTAAATCATTACTGATTGAGAAACACAAATTAAAACATCTCTGAGATACTACCTCACACCTCTCAGATTGGCCAATATGATCAGAAAAGACAATGATCTATTTTGGAAGGGATATGGTTAATCTGAAATGCTAATGCATTGTGGTGGAGCTGTGAACTGATCCAAACTTTCCAGAGAGTAATTTGAAATTTGCCGAAAGAGTAATAAAAAATGACCATACCCTTTCATCTAGCAATACCACTTCTGGATCCATACCCTGAAGAGATCATGAAAAGACATAAAAACATTACTTGTTCAAAATCATTCATAGTAGTTCTGTTTGTGGTATCAACAAAATGGACAAACAAATTATGATATATGTATGTTATGGAACACTACTGCTTTTTTAGAAATAAAATTGGGATTTCAGAGAAGCCTGACAACACATGCCTGAACTGATGCTGAGTGAGATGAGCAGAACCAGAAGAACATTGAATATCCTAACAGCAACATGGGGTAATGTTCAATGTTATTGAACATGCTCATTCCATCAGTCCAATAATCAGGGACAATTTTAGGGTATCTGTGTCAGAGAATACCAACTGTATCCAGAGAAAGAACTGTGGAGTTTCAACAAATACCAAAGATTATTACCTTCAATTTTTTAAATGTTGTCTTATTCTATATCTAATATTTTATTTCTTTCTCAAAGATATTTTCCCCCCCCTCAAGACATTCAATTTTGATCAATGAATAGCATGGAAACATTGTAAAGATTATTAGCTTGCCTTCTGTTTGGGAGGTGGAGGAGGGAAGATGGAGAAAATTTTAAAATTCAAAATCTTCCAAAAATGATAGGTAGAAACTACAATTTTAAGTAATTGGAAAACAAAACAAAATATTTATCAAAATAAACAGTTATTTGTGAACTTCATGTTACTAATTCTTTTTTTTTTTTAGGTTTTTGCAAGGCAAATGGGATTAAGTGCCTTGCCCAAGGCCACACAGCTAGGTGATTATTAAGTGTCTGAGACTGGATTTGAACCCAGGTACTCCTGATTCCAAGGCTGGTGCTTTATCCACTATGCCACTTAGCAGCCCCTATGTCACTAATTCTTTATGAATGTGAACATGATCTTGCATTTTAATCATGCATAAATGAGAATTACTTCTATAATTGTTCATTTTAAATATGGTCACAAATATATCTTCTAAATGACTTTAATATGCATGAAGAAGTGCTTATCAGAAACCTGTCAATATGCTAGCTAACACACACACACCCGCATATATTTATTTATTTATTTATTTATTTACTTTTGCTTGTGCGTGATGAAAATCTAAAAGTTCATAGAAGAGTTTAGAAAAGAATTTTAAAACCGAAGAAGAAAGGAGGAAGAAAAATGGAAAAAAATGAGAGTCATGCAAGAAAATTATGAAAAATTGGCCAAAGAAATCAACTTCTTTAAAAGTAAAAATAGCCAACTGGAAAATGAATGAAATTCTTCAAATAATTAAATTGATCACCTGGAAACTGAATTAAATTCAGCAAAGAGTAAAATTGACCAATTGGAAAGGGGAAACACAAAAGATAACTGAAGAAAAATAAAAGTCCTAAAATTTGAAATTAGGCAAATTGAAAACCAATGAATGTATGAGATTATAGATTCCATCAAACAAGGCAAGTAGCTTGAAAAAAATTGAAGATAATATAAAATACCTTTTAGGAACAATAAATGAACTGGAAAATAGATCCAAGAGAATTAATTAATTTGTGAATTATTGGAACAACTTAATTTTAAATAATTACAAGCAAGAAAATGATAAGAATTAGACATAATACCAAAATTTATGGGATGCAACCAAAGCAATTTTGATTAGGAAATATTATGTTTCTAAATGATTATAAGAATAAAATTGAGAAAGATTAGATCAATGAATTGGATATGTAACTTATAAAGCCAGAAAAAGAACAAATTAGAGATCTCCAATTCAATACCAAATTAGAAATTCTGAGAATCAAGGAGTGATTAATAAAATTGAACCCAAGAAAAATAATTGCCCCTAATAAATAAAAATAAGCATTTGTTTTTATGGAAAAGACCAATCAAATAGGTAAACCTTTGTTTAATATGATTTTAAAAACGAATGAAGATAACCAAATTACTAGTATCAAAAATGAAAACAGTGAACTAATCAACAATGAGAAAGAAATTCAAAAGATCATTCAAAGTTGTTCTGCTAAATTCTATGCCAATAAATAATATTTTAATAAATAGATTACAGCAAGTTGTTACTAGGAAACTGCACTATGATCAGTTAGTATTCATACCAGGTAGGCAGGGATGATTCATTATTAGGAAACTCAACATAATGAAATATATCAATAGTAAAACAAAAGAAATCATATGATTATCTCAATAGATACTGAAAAGCCTTTGATAAAGTACAACAATCATTCCTATTAAAAACACTAGAAAGCAAAGGAATAAATGGAGCTTTCCTTAAAATAGTAAGCAGTATCTATCTATGATCATCAACAAATACTATATATAATGGGGCTAAATCAGGAACTTTTCCAATAAGATAAAGAATGAAAGAAATTTGTCCATTAACACTATTACTATTCAATACAGTATTGGAAATGTTAACTTTAGCATTAAGAGAAGAAAAAAGAAAGTGACAGAATCAGAAATGGCAAGGAGGAAGCAAAACTTTCACTCTTTGCAGATGGTAGGATGGTACACTTAGAGAACCCAAGAAAATCATATAAAATCTACTTGAAACAATTAATAAATTCATTAAAGTAGCAGGATATAAAACAAACCCATATAAATCATCAGTATTTCTACATATGAACAACAAAGCCCAGATAGAAAAAGAAATTCCATTTAAAGTAACCACAGGCAACATAAAATACTTGGAAATATACCTTCCAAGGTAAACCCAGAAACTCTATAAACACAATTGCAAAGCACTATTCACACAAATAAAGTCAGATATAAACAACTGAAGAAATGTCAGTTGCGTATGTTTAGGATGAGTTAATAAAATAAACATGACAATTGTAGCTAAATAAAATTACTTGCTCAGTGCCATACCAATCAAAGCACCAAATCACTATTTTTGCAGAGCTAGAAATAATTATTACAAAATTCATCTGGAGCAGCAAAAGGTCAAGAATATTAAGGGAACTGATTGGGGAAATGTAAAGAAAGCTGAAATTGCTTTATTAGATCTAAAATTATACTATAAAGCAAAAAGTCATCAAAATTGCATGGTACTGGTTAATAAGTAAAGTAAAGGATAAGGATAGGTTCAAAAAAAACAGTAGTAAATGACTGGAGTAATGTACAGTTCCGACAAAGGTAAAGACATCAGCTTCTGAGATAAGAACTCACTAGTTGAAATAATTGTTGGGAAAACTGAAAAGTAAAAAAATAACTATAGATACACATCTTATACCCTATATATACCCTATACCCTATACCCTATGTATAAAGACAAAATGGGTAAATAATTTTGACATAATAGGGTATGAGGAAGGTTTCTTATATAGTAAATTCAAATTTTCCCAGCAGTTTTTATTGAAGAGAGAGTTTGTTTCCCAATAACTGAAACTCTTTGGGTTTATCAAACAGTAGATTGCTACATTCATTTCCTGCTATTGCACATTGTCTATTCTGTTGGTCCACCTCTCTATTTCTTAGCCAATTATCATACAGTTTTAATGACTGATGCTTTATCATATAATTTCGGATCTGGAAATTCTAGACTTTTTATTTATGCATATGAATTTGCTTAAAATTTTTTCTAACTAAATTTTGATTTTTAGGGCAGTAAACAAGTAGTTTAGGTTTGATAGAATTGTCATTTTTGTGATATTAGCTGAATCTATCCATGAGTAGTTGATGTTTGCCCCATTATGTAAATCTGATTTTATTTGTGTGAGAAGTGTTTTGTAATTGTTTTCAAAAATTTTCTGAGTCTTCTACGGCTGGTAGACTCCCAGGTATTTTATTTTATCTGAGGATACTTTCAATGGGATTTCTCTTTCTAGCTCTTTCTACTGCATCTTGCTATTCATATACAGAAATGTTGAGTATTTCTGAGGGTTTATTTTATATCCTGTAACTTTTCTAAAGTTCTTAATTATTTCCTAGTAGCTTTTAGAAGGATTTTTGGTATTCTCTAGGTATACCATCATGTCATCTGCAGAGAGTGAGAGTTTTGTCCTCTTCCTTCCCAATTCTAATTACCTTCAATTTATTTTTCTTCTCTCATTGCTGAAGCTAACATTTCGTAATACAGTATTGAATAGTACTGGTGATAATGGATATCCCTGTTTCATCCTTGATCTTATTAGGAATGCCGCTAGACTATCCCTGTTGCATATAATGCTTGTTGATGGTTTCAGATAGATAATGCTTATTATTTTTTTCTTGTATCCTTATGGTTTAGCTTAATGACTGGTACCTGGTAAGTATTAAATGCTAGCTAATTGATAAATTGATTAACAATTTAGCTAATGACTATCCTTTCTCCTTTTCCAATCATTTGCTTCATAAATGATTTCCCCTTATGCCTCTTCATGCACCTAGTTAAGAATTGAAAATATAGGTCTATTGTGCTCATCAAATGCCTTTCCCTTGATGTTTGAGTGATCTGTATATTGATTCTTCAAAAACTGTGATATACAGTATAAATAGGTTGCAATTCTGGAGAACATTTTTGTGGGATTAAAAACAAATTAGGTTTTATTCAGCAGAGCAATTTGGTATTTTTAAAAGTATTGCACAATATTTTATAAACAATCCATCCCCATCTCTTCTTCCTATTCATTACTGGGTCCATAGGCAATGAATGTCATAAATATCAGAAATCAATTGAGGGGCAGCTAAGTGACACAGTGGATAGAACACCAACCCTGGAGTCTGGAGTCCTTTAGCTCAATTTTAAATTAAGACACTTAATAATTTCCTAGTGGTGTGAAATTGGGCAAGTCACTTAAATCCATCTCACCTTAAATAAATTAAAAAAAATAAAAGAAATACAATGGAAGGACCACCTGACTTTGCACTGTACTTATGAAATTGGGCTTTTTTATAAGGATTTGATTTTTTCTTTTATGGATTGTTAGACTGATCTCTTATATTTCCTAAATAAAGAGAACTCAAAATGTGATTTTCATTGGATCTAAAATAATAAATGGTCACATTTTAGAATTTCTTATATTAAAAATGTATTCATCATATACCAAATTGGGTCTGTGCCATTGTAGACACTGTAAGGAAGCAGGAGAATACATGAGTATCTGTTACCTGTTCACAGTTAAATATTTATGAAGCTTCTAGAAAACAGACTAAGTTGTATTCAAACAGTAATAATCATTGTTTGCATTTTATAGCACTTACTATGTTTAAGGGTCTGTGCTAAGCACTATATAATTATCTCATTTGATCCTCACAAAAAGCCTTGAAGGGAGATGCTATGTTTATCCCCATTTTACAAATGAGAAACTGATTCAAAAGGAGTCAAAGAAGAGTTGCCCATGGTTACATAGTTTCCTAGAATCTGAGGTCACATTTGAACTCACATATTCCTGCCTCTAGTTCTGCTGTTCTATCCACTGTGCCATGTAACTCTCAATAGTGTGCTGCCCATTGAAAGTTAATGAATGTCTGGCATTATTAAAACTGTTTGCAATTTATATGACCCTTTTAATATATTTAGGATTTTCTTTCTCATTTTAAATCCTCAAAATCAGAAGTATTTTCTCTACTGTTCTTTGTAAAAATCTAGTTGTAAGCAATCTAATATCCTATAATTTGAATTTATTTTAAAATTCCTTCCACTAAAACCCTAAATCTCCATTTTCCCTTTATGTGGAAGTCACATGAGTTCTTTTTGTTTGTGTCATGGCACCATTTTCTTTATTTATAGAAAAAGAATTTACTTAATAAAATTGTTTTCATGGTTCAAATAATTCCCTGTATCCTTTGGATAACATTTTTTTTTGTCCCAATTCTTCCAAGTTTGGATTTGGCTAACCTAGAATTGGACTTTGCGACATTGAGGATGGAGAGGTTTTCAAACACAGACACCTTGAAAGCTCTGCTAGTAGAATAAAAGATCTGTTAGAGTCTAGCAAGTTAGGAAGGCAGGAGCAGCTAGGCAGTACAGTGGATAGAGTACCATCCTTGGAGTCAGGAGAACTAGAGTTCAAATATGGTTTAATACACTTAATACTAACTTAGCTGTGTGACTTTAGGCAAATAACTCCATTCCCTTACTAAAAAAGAGAAAAACTTAAGTTTTTGAATACATCCTTAGCTGTGAGCTGCTCAGGAGCAACCTAAGTTCAGAGGATCATCGTTGATTGGTCAGCTAGTAGGTAATGGATTTGTAAGTTATAGTAACCCATGATAAAAAAGAAAAATACAAAATAATACTCAGTTATATGTGACCACTTTATTCTCTGGCAGTAAAAATGACAGAGAAATAGAGTTAGAAAAGAGAACATCTAAAAAATATTTTTCAGCCATCTAATGAATATTTTGCATATTTTATTCATGCCAAGGATCACACAGCTTATAGAACATTTGCAAACATTAATTTAGTTATGCTAAATATGAGATAGCCCAGTGACCAGTCTCATAATATTTTAAGACTTGAAGCACAGCTATGTTGGCATTCTTGTTATAAATTTTACCAGGAAACAAAAAAATATCTTCTACCAAATAGAAGAACTCCTTAAAACTTGTCTCTGGAAAATTAAGTAAAATAGTTGGTAAAATAAGTTTCACAATTTTGCTCTTAGATATCAAACAGTTTCTTCAAAAAAGATTTATTTTGAACTTAGCATTAAACATCAGTGTTACTATTTATATTTACTGTTGTAACTACTAGCATTTAAATATATGGATTTCTACACATA